>NC_057808.1:91154736-91194063 GCF_018294505.1 Triticum aestivum
GGCGTTTTTGTCCGGCGGGCGCGGGACGCGTCCGCCCGCGGAAAGGGGAATTAGGGTTACGGGAGACTGTGATTTCGTTTTCGGGATGCCCACATATTTATAGGTAGAGGGAGCTAGGAGGCTCCAAATGAGGTGCGGTTTTCGCCCACACGATCATGATCGAACGACCTAGAGCATGGAAGAGAGTTTGGTGGGTTTTGGGCTGGTTTTGGAGGGGGTTTTTGCTGGACACTCAAATGGACTTTGCGGATGCCCGGTTAACCGTTGGAGTACCAAACGACCTCCGAATGGAACGAAACTTGACCGGTAGTCTCCGGGTGGTATATGAAGACCACTTGACAAGCCTCGGTCCATTCCGAGAAAGTTTGACACACGCACACGAAAGAAAACTAGAGGGGTGCACCGGAGGAGATAGGAGCGCCGGATTGGAAAACGGACAACGGGGAAAATGCTCGGATGCATGAGACGAACACGTATGCAAATGCAATGCGCATGATGACATGATATGAAAATGCATGACATGAAAAAATACAAAACGAAAGACAAAACCCGACAACGGAGGGAAAAACATAACACATAGCCGGAAATGGCAAGAGTCGGAGTTACAAATATGGCAAGTTACGTGCGGGGTGTTACAACGGGATTGATTGAATCCCCGACATCGTGGTTCATCCGATGAGATCATCGTGGAACATGTGGGAGCCAACATGGGTATCCAGATCCCGCTGTTGGTTATTGGCCGGAGAACGTCTCGGTCATGTCTGCATGGTTCCCGAACCCGTAGGGTCTACACACTTAAGGTTCGATGACACTAGGGTTATAGGGAATAGATATACGTGGTTACCGAATGTTGTTCGGAGTCCCGGATGAGATCCCGGACGTCAAGAGGAGTTCCGGAATGGTCCGGAGGTAAAGATTTATATATGGGAAGTCCCGTTTTGGCCACCGGAAGAATTTCGGGCGTCACCGGTAATGTACCGGGACCACCGGAGGGTTCCGGGGGTCCACCGGGAGGGGCCACCAGCCCCGAAGGGCCCTATGGGCTGTATGTGTAGAGGGACCAGCCCCTTAGTGGGCTGGGCGCCTTCCCTCCCAGGGCCCATGCGCCTGGGGGTTTGGGGGAACCCTAAGGGGAGGCGCCCCCCTTGCCTTGGGGGGCAAGGCAACCCCCCTGGCCGCCGCCCCCTCCTCAGATTGGATCTGAGGGGGCCGGCCCCCCTCTCCCTTGCCCCTATATATATGTGGGGGTGAGCGGGCAGCAGCAACAGAAGTTCTGGCGCAGCCCTCCCCCTCTTCCATGTCCTCCTCCTCTCCCGCGGTGCTTGGCGAAGCCCTGCAGGATTGCCACGCTCCTCCATCACCACCACGCCGTCGTGCTGCTGCTGGACGGAGTCTTCCCCAACCTCTCCCTCTCTCCTTGCTGGATCAAGGCGTGGGAGACGTCACCGGGCTGCACGTGTGTTGAATGCGGAGGCGCCGTGGTTCAGCGCCTAGATCGGAATCAACCGCGATCTGAATCGCTACGAGTACGACTCCTTCATCCGCGTTCTTGCAACGCTTCCGCATCGCGATCTACAAGGGTATGTAGATGCACTCCCCTTCCCCTCATTGCTAGATTACTCCATAGATTGATCTTGGTGATGCGTACAAAATTTTGAATTTCTGCTACGTTCCCCAACAGGGCATACGGTTCAGTTCAATGATCTGTTTGCGATGAGGAGGAACAATAGAAACGGGCAGCCTGATGGAGGCGTGTGCGATACACAGCATACGGTTCACTCGGATGATCTGTTTGTGATTAGGCAACACAAAAGAAACGGTCAGCCAGATCAAAGGTGTGTGCGATATACGGCATGCGGTTCACTTGGATGAACTGTTTGTGTTGAGACATGAGATCAGAAACGGTTGAACTTAACAAGATGTGTGTGATACGCGGCAAACAGGCCTGTGATCAGAAATGTGTCTGAAGACCGATAAGAACACAGACGTTGCTGCTAATAAGACGTGTGTGTTGTGCAATGGGATTGCATACAGAACAACAACATATATATATACACACAATTATAAGGACATGCTTGCATAACCAAATTAAACATCCACTTACATAGGTGGCTACTACAACCATGGCATTTGCACACACCAAAGTAAACTATTACATGCATAATTACATAGGTGGCTACTACACACAAGACATTTCCACACACACCAATAAAGTAAACTATATATTACATGCATGATTAACTAGCATAAACGATCATCTGATCATCATCTACTTCTTGTGACGCTTGCTCTTCTTGTGGCTCGATCCGGGCTCGTCAATTTGGGTAACGAGGCACTTCCTCATGTCAATGATCCGCCTGTGCATCTCATAGCATGTGTACACGTTCTTGGCCGTGAACCTAAGGTGAGGTTCATCCAGTTGCCGCATCCAGGCCTTGTGCCAGGATACGAGACTTGTTCTCTGGGCATCCTACTTCATCTTTTTGTAGTAGGGGTCGATGATGGCCGAGGCGAGTTCGACCAGTGAGTCCTTCTTCATGCTGCCCCAGACCCTGTAGTGGTCACGGATTTCGACAAGGTTCTTGCAGGCCAAGCCCGTAACACTGGGCGCTTTACATCGTCTTTGGTATCCACCGTGGCGAACTTGTAGTCGGTGCTGTTGACAAACCTGCTGAAACGGTCGAAAGGCTCTGTGGCCATGCAGTAGTGGTAGATAAGGACATGATGGCGCACGCACAATTGGGCGACGGCAACCTTCCGATCTATGCCGGGACGACCGGCGGTGTACTGGAGGTCGATGCCGACCACCTTGTACTTGTCTCCAGCAAGCAATTGCTCAACGATGTTGATGTAGTCGTCCACCACGGCCGGGTCGATGGTGTACACCACCGAGAGATCCGTCTCCCTCGCGTGGGTCTCCACTCTATGCTCGCCGAACTCCATTGGAGCGCCGCCAGACATCCCCTCTCTATGTGTCGTCGTGGGTGTGCTTGTTGTGTGGTGGGGCGCGATCGAAAGGTTGAAGAGACTAAGGTTATAATGGCCGCGGGAATTAAAGGGGAAGCCGGACGGCCAGGAATATCGGCAGGCCCTGATGGCAGTTCTAATTTGCAGCACATAACTCCATCGTGCGCACGTAACTGCATCGCATGGCAACGCGCGCGGCGCCACCACATGCATATGGGGCCCCCGACGTGATCGTGCGCACGCCCAACCGCTGGCAGAGCGCGCGCGAAGGGACGCGAGCAGAGCGCTACACGGACGCCTCAAGGAAAAGCTGTCCACAAGCCAAGCGCGCCGACGGACGCAAGGAGGGTGCACCAACAGACGCGACAGAGCGTGTTGCAGCGCCTAACGGTGAGCACAGCGTGTTGCGGCGCCTAACGGTGAGTAGAGCTTGCCGAGGGACGCGAGCAGAGGACGGCACAATGATACGTGGCAAATAAGACGAACTGTGCGAGCGAGGTCGGAGACATCAAGCATGAATCATATTAGAGTTGCGTGTGCGACACGTGGAAGATGGTTGATCCATCAGAGTTGTTTGTGATGGAATAAGCCGTGTGTGTTGCGGGCAAACGCCTGCTGGTGTATAACCTTAAATTTAACCAAAAAAGTGTTAATGCATGTTACAAAAATTGTATAGCTAGAAACTATGTTCAAATACGACTCCAACGATATAATCTATGGCGACATGCATTCATATTTTATTAGTTAAATCCTACTTATAAACCAGGACGGGGTATAGTAGGTAATTAAATCGCAAACATTTTTTTATTAACTGTATGTGTACGTGTCCTCTCGTCCTCCTCTCGCACGTCTTGTCACCCCGCTGCCGCAGACGCCTTACATCGCAAGCTTGCGCAGCGCGCGGGGGCGTTCTTTTGGCCAAACGGTGGCGCCAATGAATCGTCGGTGAGCCCGTTCCCGCGCAAGCTTCCTGCCCGACTCGGTGAAATCCCCCGAAATCCCAATGCTTACCGGCCTGCTATAAAAACCCTCACGGCCAGCGAGTCCTACATCACATTTCCCCTCCCTCCCTATAGCTTATCTCGTCTGCTTCTCCCACAATCGCCAATGGCACTAGTCCATCGTCGTCGCTCAGCCACTCCGCCGTTATCAGAGCACAGCTCCAGCTGGGAGGCTACACCGCGGCGGCGGCGCAGTCCCCGGCGTAGTGTAGTGCGTGTGGCGTCCCTGTTGGGTGTGCGTGGAACACCCACCACATGCTCCGCTGCCGCTGTCTGTCGGCAGCTGTTGCCGGCCGCCGTTGCCGCCACACCACCGTCGAAAGCCAGGGCCATCTCCCGCTCCGCCACTGTGGCCCGAAGGCGGGAGGTGGCCATCGTGACCGCCACCCCACTGCCGGCCACCGTTGCCATCACCCGCTCCGCCACCGCGGCCCGAAGGCGGAAGGTGGTGGTCGTGGCCGCCACCCCATCGCCGGCCACCGTGGCCGCCAGCCCACCGTTGACCGCCGGGATCATCACCCGCTCCGCCACCACCGCCCGAAGGAGGGAGGTGGAGGTGGAGGACCAGACGTGCGTCAGCGACCTTGAGCGCTATATCGAGTTCCTGCAGGAGGAGGAGGAGCGCCTCGTCGAGCACGCAAAGAACCTTACCGCAGCTGTGGCCATAGCACACGCCGACGCAGAGGCGAGGAATCAGAAGATCTACAAGCAGTCCGGCCGCTTCAAGAGGGATAGTCTGGAGCGGCAGTGGGCCTTCGAGCTGGCGAGCTTCGCTGAATGTGCAAAAGTGGCAGGCACCGTATTGGGTTTCTCCGGCTCATCGGTAGGCTCCTCCTCCTCCACTGCATCTCACTGAGCGCACTCAGCAGAGGAGAGGCTACTGGAAGTAGCACAAAGCCCCTTCATGGTAGTATTAGTATTTAGGGGCTATTTTGTTCAGTTCATCTGAGTATAGATGTGTGGTCGAACTGTACAACGTACTTAAAATTAGCTAGTATATATAGTTGAACTAGCTATTTCAGTACGTGGTTGGCAACAATTGGGGAGAAGTTTGGTCAATTCTGCTATCGAGTTGAACTGTTTGTATAAATTAAGAACGACTGCTTACTCTATGAATGAAATCTATGCTTAATTACTAAATTTTAGTTGCAAAAATTACATAGTGCTAATGATTTCTAGCTGCATATTTTGACAAATCGCAGTGTTACAAGGATTGACAAATGGCAACGTTACAAGATCAACAAATGTAAATCTTTCCAGTTTGACAAATCTTACCAAATTGTTTGTACGTGGTTGCACACGGGTCATCCAGAACAACCGTTTGCGTTGAAGGGATGCACAAATCCTGCGCTGCTCTCACTTTGCATACAGGTGTTCTATCTAAATCGTTTGCGAACAAAAGCTACAGAAATCCCGTTCAGTCAAGGTCAAGCAGCTGTCCGCACGACACCTCCTACAGCCATTAAAACAAAGACACGTGGCGTCACGGGAATGGTTAACATAATTTTGCATTTACTAGAATATAAAAACCAGGCATCTCAATGTTTTGCCGGCAATCAACGGTGCCCTGGTGTTTGAAATTCATGCCCATTTCATGCATGTGACCTAAGCATGCACCCAAGGACACAGATTTGATTTTTCAACCAATTTATATGCACTTGAGCATGTGCATGTAGTTCAAATTTGAATTATGCACATAAATGCATTGCAAACTCAGTTAATGCATAAAAATGTCCAAGCGAACCTCGAAAAATCACAGAAATTCACACAACACTCCAGTTGTTCTATGTTGACACAAGAAAAAAATTTGAAAGCAATAAGAGGCAATGGATATTGTTTCATCCCCAAAGGTGGGACGTTCCCTACCGAAAACCATCTTGCTTGTTGTGAGAAGCTTCGGTTTGTGAGAAGCATATACCCAAACCTGCCCCAAATGGGACAAAATTTGTACCACGGCATGTTGATGCCGCTCCATGATAGCATGCCAAGTTTCATGAATTTCAGACGAGTTTTGGATTTACGAGAATTTAAAAACCAGGCATCTCAATGTTTTGCCAGTAATCAACGGTGCCCTGGTGTTCGAAATTCATTCCCATTTCTTGCATGGGACCTGACCACGCACCCAAGGATACATATTTCATTTTTCAACCAATTTGTATGCACTGGAGCATGTGCATGTAGTTCAAATTTGAATTATGCACATAAATGCATTGAAAACTAAGTTAATGCATAAAAATGTCCAAATGAACCCCAAAAAATCAAAAAAAATTCATGAAACACTCCTGTTGTTCTATGTTGACACAAGAAAAAAATTTGGAAGCAATAAGTGGCAATGGATATCGTTTCGTCTGCAAAGGTGGGACGTTCCCTACCGAAAGCCATCATGCTTGTCGTGAGAAGCTCCGGTTTGTGAGAAGCATATACCCAAACCTGCCCCAAATGGGACAAAATATGTACCACGGATAGTTGATGCCGCTCCATGATGGCATGCCAAGTTTCATGAATTTCAGACGAGTTTTGGATTTACTAGAATTTAAAAACCAGGATCCTCAATGTTTTGCCGGCAATAAACGGTGCCCTGGTGTTCGAAATTCATTCCCATTTCTTGCATGGGACCTAAGGATGCACCCAAGGACACATATTTGATTTTTCAACCAATTTATATGCACTGGAGCATGTGCATGTACTTCAAATTTGAATTATGCACATAAATGCATTGAAAACTCAGTTAATGCATAAAAATGTCCAAATCAACCCTGAAAAATAACAAAAATTCGCACAACACTCCTGTTGTTCGATGTTGGCATGAGAAAAAAATTTGGAAGCAATAAGAGGCAATGGATATCATTTCGTCCCCAAAGGTGGGACGTTCCCTACCGAAAACCATCATGCTTGTTGTGAGAAGCTCCGGTTTGTGAGAAGAACATACCCAAACTTGCCCCAAATGGGACAAAACTTGTACCACGGCATGTTAATGCCGCTCCATGATAGCATGCCAAGTTTCAGGAATTTCAGACGAGTTTTGGATTTACTAGAATTTAAAAACCAGGCATCTCAATGTTTTGCTGGCAATCAACGGTTCCCTTGTGTTCGAAATTCATTCCCATTTCTTGCATGGGACCTAAGCATGCACCCAAGGACACATATTTGATTTTTCAACCAATTTATATGCACTGGAGCATGTGCATGTAGTTCAAATTTTAATTATGCACATAAATGCATTGAAAACTCAGTTAATGCATAAAAATGTCCAAACGAACCCCGAAAAATAAAAAAAACTCATAGAACACTCTGTTGTGCTATGTTGACACGAGAAATTTTTTTGGAAGCAATAAGTGGCAGTGGATATCGTTTCATTCCCAAAGGTGGGGCGTTCCCCACCGAAAACCATCATGCTTGTTGTGAGAAGCTCCGGTTTGTGAGAAGCATATACCCAAACCTGCCCCAAATGGGACAAAATTTGTACCACAGCGTGTTGATGCCGCTCCATGATAGCATTCCAAGCTTCATGAATTTCAGACGAGTTTTGGATTTACTAGAATTTAAAAACCAGGATCCTCAATGTTTTGCCGGCAATCAATGGTGCCTTGGTGTTCGGAATTCATTCCCATTTCTTGCATGGGACCTAAGAATGCGCCCAAGGACACATATTTGATTTTTCAACCAATTTATATGCACTGGAGCATGTGCATGTAGTTCAAATTTGAATTATGCACATAAATGCATTGAAAACTCAGTTAATGCATAAAAATGTCCAAACGAACCCCGAAAAATGACAAAAATTCACACAACACTCCTGTTGTTCTATGTTCACACGAGAAATAAAATTGGAAGCAATAAGAGGCAATGGATATCATTTCGTCCCCAAAGGTGGGACGTTCCCTACCAAAAACCATCATGCTTGTTGTGAGAAGCTCCGGTTTGTGAGAAGCACATACCCAAACTTGCCCCAAATGGGACAAAACTTGTAGCACGGCATGTTAATGCCGCTCCATGATAGCATGCCAAGTTTCATGAATTTCAGACGAGTTTTGGATTTACTAGAATTTAAAAACCAGGCATCTCAATGTTTTGCTGGCAATCAACGGTGGCCTGGTGTTCGAAATTCATTCCCATTTCTGGCATGGGACCTAAGAATGCACCCAAGGACACATATTTGATTTTTCAACCAATTTATATGCACTGGAGCATGTGCATGTAGTTCAAATTTGAATTATGCACATAAATGCATTGAAAACTCAGTTAATGCATAAAAATGTCGAAACGAACCCCGAAAAATAAAAAAACTCATAGAACACTCCTGTTGTGCTATGTTGACACGAGAAATTTTTTTGGAAGCAATAAGTGGCAGTGGATATCGTTTCATTCCCAAAGGTGGGACGTTCCCTACCGAAAACCATCATGCTTGTGGTGAGAAGCTCCGGTTTGTGAGAAGCATATACCCAAACCTGCCCCAAATGGGACAAAATTCGTACCACGGCATGTTGATGCCGCTCCATGATAGCATGCCAAGTTTCATGAATTTCATATGAGTTTTGGATTTACTAGAATTTAAAAACCTGGCATCTCAATGTTTTGCCGGTAATCAACGGTGCCCTGGTGTTCGAAATTCATTGTCATTTCTTGCATGGGACCTAAGCATGCACCCTAGGACACATATTTCATTTTTCAACCAATTTGTATGCACTAGAGCATGTGCATGTAGTTCAAATTTGAATTATGCACATAAATGCATTGAAAACTAAGTTAATGCATAAAAATGTCCAAATGAACCCCAAAAAATCACAAAAAATTCACAAAACACTCCTGTTGTTCTATGTTGACACAAGAAAAAAAATTGGAAGCAATAAGTGGCAATGGATATCGTTTCGTCTGCAAAGGCGGGACGTTCCCTACCGAAAGCCATCATGCTTGTCGTGAGAAGCTTCGGTTTGTGAGAAGCATATACCCAAACCTGCCCCAAATGGGACAAAATATGTACCACGGCTTGTTGATCCCGCTCCATGATAGCATGCCAAGTTTCATGAATTTCATACGAGTTTTGGATTTACTGGAATTTAAAAACCAGGATCCTCAATGTTTTGCCGGCAATCAACGGTGCCCTGGTGTTCGAAATTCATTCCCATTTCTTGCATGGGACCTAAGGATGCACCCAAGGACACATATTTGATTTTTCAACCAATTTATATGCACTGGAGCATGTGCATGTACGTCAAATTTGAATTATGCACATAAATGCATTGAAAACTCAGTTAATGCATAAAAATGTCCAAATCAACCCCGAAAAATAACAAAAATTCGCACAAAACTCCTGTTGTTCGATGTTGGCATGAGAAAAAATTTGGAAGCAATAAGAGGCAATGGATATCATTTCGTCCCCAAAGGTGGGACGTTCCCTACCGAAAACCATCATGCTTGTTGTGAGAAGCTCCGGTTTGTGAGAAGAACATACCCAAACTTGCCCCAAATGGGACAAACCTTGTACCACGGCATGTTAATGCCGCTCCATGATAGCATGCCAAGTTTCAGGAATTTCAGACGAGTTTTGGATTTACTAGAATTTAAAAACTAGGCATCTCAATGTTTTGCTGGCAATCAACGGTTCCCTTGTGTTCGAAATTCATTCCCATTTCTTGCATGGGACCTAAGCATGCACCCAAGGACACATATTTGATTTTTCAACCAATTTATATGCACTGGAGCATGTGCATGTAGTTCAAATTTGAATTATGCACATAAATGCATTGAAAACTCAGTTAATGCATAAAAATGTCCAAATCAACCCTGAAAAATAACAAAAATTCGCACAACACTCCTGTTGTTCGATGTTGGCATGAGAAAAAAATTTGGAAGCAATAAGAGGCAATGGATATCATTTCGTCCCCAAAGGTGGGACGTTCCCTACCGAAAACCATCATGCTTGTTGTGAGAAGCTCCGGTTTGTGAGAAGAACATACCCAAACTTGCCCCAAATGGGACAAACCTTGTACCACGGCATGTTAATGCCGCTCCATGATAGCATGCCAAGTTTCAGGAATTTCAGACGAGTTTTGGATTTACTAGAATTTAAAAACCAGGCATCTCAATGTTTTGCTGGCAATCAACGGTTCCCTTGTGTTCGAAATTCATTCCCATTTCTTGCATGGGACCTAAGCATGCACCCAAGGACACATATTTGATTTTTCAACCAATTTATATGCACTGGAGCATGTGCATGTAGTTCAAATTTTAATTATGCACATAAATGCATTGAAAACTCAGTTAATGCATAAAAATGTCCAAACGAACCCCGAAAAATAAAAAAAACTCATAGAACACTCTGTTGTGCTATGTTGACACGAGAAATTTTTTTGGAAGCAATAAGTGGCAATGGATATCGTTTCATTCCCAAAGGTGGGGCGTTCCCCACCGAAAACCATCATGCTTGTTGTGAGAAGCTCCGGTTTGTGAGAAGCATATACCCAAACCTGCCCCAAATGGGACAAAATTTGTACCACAGCGTGTTGATGCCGCTCCATGATAGCATTCCAAGCTTCATGAATTTCAGACGAGTTTTGGATTTACTAGAATTTAAAAACCAGGATCCTCAATGTTTTGCCGGCAATCAATGGTGCCTTGGTGTTCGGAATTCATTCCCATTTCTTGCATGGGACCTAAGAATGCGCCCAAGGACACATATTTGATTTTTCAACCAATTTATATGCACTGGAGCATGTGCATGTAGTTCAAATTTGAATTATGCACATAAATGCATTGAAAACTAAGTTAATGCATAAAAATGTCCAAATGAACCCTAAAATATCACAAAAATTCACAAAACACTCATGTTGTTCTATGTTGACACAAGAAAAAAATTGGAAGCATTAAGTGGCAATGGACATCGTTTCGTCTGCAAAGGTGGGACGTTCCCTACCGAAAGCCATCATGCTTGTCGTGAGAAACTCCGGTTTGTGAGAAGCATATACCCAAACCTGCCCCAAATGGGACAAAATTTTACCACGGCGTGTTGATGCCGCTCCATGATAGCATGCCAAGTTTCATGAATTTCAGACGAGTTTTGGATTTACTAGAATTTAAAAACCAGGATCCTCAATGTTTTGCCGGCAATCAACGGTGCCCTGGTGTTTGAAATTCATTCCCATTTCTTGCATGGGACCTAAGGATGCACCCTAGGACACATATTTGATTTTTCAACCAATTTATATGCACTGGAGCATGTGCATGTACTTCAAATTTGAATTATGCACATAAATGCATTGAAAACTCAGTTAATGCATAAAAATGTCCAAATCAACCCTGAAAAATAACAAAAATTCGCACAACACTCCTGTTGTTCGATGTTGGCATGAGAAAAAAATTTGGAAGCAATAAGAGGCAATGGATATCATTTCGTCCCCAAAGGTGGGACGTTCCCTACCGAAAACCATCATGCTTGTTGTGAGAAGCTCCGGTTTGTGAGAAGAACATACCCAAACTTGCCCCAAATGGGACAAACCTTGTACCACGGCATGTTAATGCCGCTCCATGATAGCATGCCAAGTTTCAGGAATTTCAGACGAGTTTTGGATTTACTAGAATTTAAAAACCAGGCATCTCAATGTTTTGCTGGCAATCAACGGTTCCCTTGTGTTCGAAATTCATTCCCATTTCTTGCATGGGACCTAAGCATGCACCCAAGGACACATATTTGATTTTTCAACCAATTTATATGCACTGGAGCATGTGCATGTAGTTCAAATTTTAATTATGCACATAAATGCATTGAAAACTCTGTTAATGCATAAAAATGTCCAAACGAACCCCGAAAAATAAAAAAAACTCACAGAACACTCCTGTTGTGCTATGTTGACACGAGAAATTTTTTTGGAAGCAATAAGTGGCAGTGCATATCGTTTCATTCCCAAAGGTGGGACGTTCCCTACCGAAAACCATCATGCTTGTTGTGAGAACCTCCGGTTTGTGAGAAGCATATACCCAAACCTGCCCCAAATGGGACAAAATTCGTACCACGGCATGTTGATGCCGCTCCATGATAGCATGCCAAGTTTCATTAATTTCATATGAGTTTTGGATTTACTAGAATTTAAAAACCTGGCATCTCAATGTTTTGCCGGTAATCAACGGTGCCCTGGTGTTCGAAATTCATTGTCATTTCTTGCATGGGACCTAAGCATGCACCCTAGGACACATATTTCATTTTTCAACCAATTTGTATGCACTGGAGCATGTGCATGTAGTTCAAATTTGAATTATGCACATAAATGCATTGAAAACTAAGTTAATGCATAAAAATGTCCAAATGAACCCTAAAATATCACAAAAATTCACAAAACACTCATGTTGTTCTATGTTGACACAAGAAAAAAAATTGGAAGCAATAAGTGGCAATGGATATCGTTTCGTCTGCAAAGGTGGGACGTTCCCTACCGAAAGCCATCATGCTTGTCGTGAGAAACTCCGGTTTGTGAGAAGCATATACCCAAACCTGCCTCAAATGGGACAAAATTTTACCACGGCGTGTTGATGCCGCTCCATGATAGCATGCCAAGTTTCATGAATTTCAGACGAGTTTTGGATTTACTAGAATTTAAAAACCAGGATCCTCAATGTTTTGCCGGCAATCAACGGTGCCCTGGTGTTCGAAATTCATTCCCATTTCTTGCATGGGACCTAAGGATGCACCCTAGGACACATATTTGATTTTTCAACAAATTTATATGCACTGGAGCATGTGCATGTACTTCAAATTTGAATTATGCACATAAATGCATTGAAAACTCAGTTAATGCATAAAAATGTCCAAATCAACCCTGAAAAATAACAAAAATTCGCACAACACTCCTGTTGTTCGATGTTGGCATGAGAAAAAAATTTGGAAGCAATAGGAGGCAATGGATATCATTTCGTCCCCAAAGGTGGGACGTTCCCTACCGAAAACCATCATGCTTGTTGTGAGAAGCTCCGGTTTGTGAGAAGAACATACCCAAACTTGCCCCAAATGGGACAAACCTTGTACCACGGCATGTTAATGCCGCTCCATGATAGCATGCCAAGTTTCAGGAATTTCAGACGAGTTTTGGATTTACTAGAATTTAAAAACCAGGCATCTCAATGTTTTTCTGGCAATCAACGGTTCCCTTGTGTTCGAAATTCATTCCCATTTCTTGCATGGGAGCTAAGCATGCACCCAAGGACACATATTTGATTTTTCAACCAATTTATATGCACTGGAGCATGTGCATGTAGTTCAAATTTTAATTATGCACATAAATGCATTGAAAACTCAGTTAATGCATAAAAATGTCCAAATGAACCCCGAAAAATAAAAAAACTCATAGAACACTCTGTTGTGCTATGTTGACACGAGAAATTTTTTTGGAAGCAATAAGTGGCAGTGGATATCGTTTCATTCCCAAAGGTGGGGCGTTCCCCACCGAAAACCATCATGCTTGTTGTGAGAAGCTCCGGTTTGTGAGAAGCATATACCCAAACCTGCCCCAAATGGGACAAAATTCGTACCACGGCATGTTGATGCCGCTCCATGATAGCATGCCAAGTTTCATTAATTTCATATGAGTTTTGGATTTACTAGAATTTAAAAACCTGGCATCTCAATGTTTTGCCGGTAATCAACGGTGCCCTGGTGTTCGAAATTCATTGTCATTTCTTGCATGGGACCTAAGCATGCACCCTAGGACACATATTTCATTTTTCAACCAATTTGTATGCACTGGAGCATGTGCATGTACTTCAAATTTGAATTATGCACATAAATGCATTGAAAATTCAGTTAATGCATAAAAATGTCCAAATCAACCCTGAAAAATAACAAAAATTCGCACAACACTCCTGTTGTTCGATGTTGGCATGAGAAAAAAATTTGTAAGCAATAAGAGGCAATGGATATCATTTCGTCCCCAAAGGTGGGACGTTCCCTACCCGAAAACCATCATGCTTGTTGTGAGAAGCTCCGGTTTGTGAGAAGAACATACCCAAACTTGCCCCAAATGGGACAAACCTTGTACCACGGCATGTTAATGCCGCTCCATGATAGCATGCCAAGTTTCAGGAATTTCAGACGAGTTTTGGATTTACTAGAATTTAAAAACCAGGCATCTCAATGTTTTTCTGGCAATCAACGGTTCCCTTGTGTTCGAAATTCATTCCCATTTCTTGCATGGGATCTAAGCATGCACCCAAGGACACATATTTGATTTTTCAACCAATTTATATGCACTGGAGCATGTGCATGTAGTTCAAATTTTAATTATGCACATAAATGCATTGAAAACTCAGTTAATGCATAAAAATGTCCAAACGAACCCCGAAAAATAAAAAAACTCATAGAACACTCTGTTGTGCTATGTTGACACGAGAAATTTTTTTGGAAGCAATAAGTGGCAGTGGATATCGTTTCATTCCCAAAGGTGGGGCGTTCCCCACCGAAAACCATCATGCTTGTTGTGAGAAGCTCCGGTTTGTGAGAAGCATATACCCAAACCTGCCCCAAATGGGACAAAATTCGTACCACGGCATGTTGATGCCGCTCCATGATAGCATGCCAAGTTTCATTAATTTCATATGAGTTTTGGATTTACTAGAATTTAAAAACCTCGCATCTCAATGTTTTGCCGGTAATCAACGGTGCCCTGGTGTTCGAAATTCATTGTCATTTCTTGCATGGGACCTAAGCATGCACCCTAGGACACATATTTCATTTTTCAACCAATTTGTATGCACTGGAGCATGTGCATGTAGTTCAAATTTGAATTATGCACATAAATGCATTGAAAACTAAGTTAATGCATAAAAATGTCCAAATGAACCCCAAAAAATCAAAAAAAATTCACGAAACACTCCTGTTGTTCTATGTTGACACAAGAAAAAAATTTGGAAGCAATAAGTGGCAATGGATATCGTTTCGTCTGCAAAGGCGGGACGTTCCCTACCGAAAGCCATCATGCTTGTCGTGAGAAGCTTCGGTTTGTGAGAAGCATATACCCAAACCTGCCCCAAATGGGACAAAATATGTACCACGGATAGTTGATGCCGCTCCATGATGGCATGCCAAGTTTCATGAATTTCAGACGAGTTTTGGATTTACTAGAATTTAAAAACCAGGATCCTCAATGTTTTGCCGGCAATAAACGGTGCCCTGGTGTTCGAAATTCATTCCCATTTCTTGCATGGGACCTAAGGATGCACCCAAGGACACATATTTGATTTTTCAACCAATTTATATGCACTGGAGCATGTGCATGTACTTCAAATTTGAATTATGCACATAAATGCATTGAAAACTCAGTTAATGCATAAAAATGTCCAAATCAACCCTGAAAAATAACAAAAATTCGCACAACACTCCTGTTGTTCGATGTTGGCATGAGAAAAAAATTTGGAAGCAATAAGAGGCAATGGATATCATTTCGTCCCCAAAGGTGGGACGTTCCCTACCGAAAACCATCATGCTTGTTGTGAGAAGCTCCGGTTTGTGAGAAGAACATACCCAAACTTGCCCCAAATGGGACAAACCTTGTACCACGGCATGTTAATGCCGCTCCATGATAGCATGCCAAGTTTCAGGAATTTCAGACGAGTTTTGGATTTACTAGAATTTAAAAACCAGGCATCTCAATGTTTTGCTGGCAATCAACGGTTCCCTTGTGTTCGAAATTCATTCCCATTTCTTGCATGGGACCTAAGCATGCACCCAAGGACACATATTTGATTTTTCAACCAATTTATATGCACTGGAGCATGTGCATGTAGTTCAAATTTTAATTATGCACATAAATGCATTGAAAACTCTGTTAATGCATAAAAATGTCCAAACGAACCCCGAAAAATAAAAAAAACTCATAGAACACTCCTGTTGTGCTATGTTGACACGAGAAAATTTTTTGGAAGCAATAAGTGGCAGTGCATATCGTTTCATTCCCAAAGGTGGGACGTTCCCTACCGAAAACCATCATGCTTGTTGTGAGAAGCTCCGGTTTGTGAGAAGCATATACCCAAACCTGCCCCAAATGGGACAAAATTCGTACCACGGCATGTTGATGCCGCTCCATGATAGCATGCCAAGTTTCATTAATTTCATATGAGTTTTGGATTTACTAGAATTTAAAAACCTGGCATCTCAATGTTTTGCCGGTAATCAACGGTGCCCTGGTGTTCGAAATTCATTGTCATTTCTTGCATGGGACCTAAGCATGCACCCTAGGAGACATATTTCATTTTTCAACCAATTTGTATGCACTGGAGCATGTGCATGTAGTTCAAATTTGAATTATGCACATAAATGCATTGAAAACTAAGTTAATGCATAAAAATGTCCAAATGAACCCTAAAATATCACAAAAATTCACAAAACACTCATGTTGTTCTATGTTGACACAAGAAAAAAAATTGGAAGCAATAAGTGGCAATGGACATCGTTTCGTCTGCAAAGGTGGGACGTTCCCTACCGAAAGCCATCATGCTTGTCGTGAGAAACTCCGGTTTGTGAGAAGCATATACCCAAACCTGCCCCAAATGGGACAAAATTTTACCACGGCGTGTTGATGCCGCTCCATGATAGCATGCCAAGTTTCATGAATTTCAGACGAGTTTTGGATTTACTAGAATTTAAAAACCAGGATCCTCAATGTTTTGCCGGCAATCAACGGTGCCCTGGTGTTCGAAATTCATTCCCATTTCTTGCATGGGACCTAAGGATGCACCCTAGGACACATATTTGATTTTTCAACCAATTTATATGCACTGGAGCATGTGCATGTACTTCAAATTTGAATTATGCACATAAATGCATTGAAAACTCAGTTAATGCATAAAAATGTCCAAATCAACCCTGAAAAATAACAAAAATTCGCACAACACTCCTGTTGTTCGATGTTGGCATGAGAAAAAAATTTGGAAGCAATAAGAGGCAATGGATATCATTTCGTCCCCAAAGGTGGGACGTTCCCTACCGAAAACCATCATGCTTGTTGTGAGAAGCTCCGGTTTGTGAGAAGAACATACCCAAACTTGCCCCAAATGGGACAAACCTTGTACCACGGCATGTTAATGCCGCTCCATGATAGCATGCCAAGTTTCAGGAATTTCAGACGAGTTTTGGATTTACTAGAATTTAAAAACCAGGCATCTCAATGTTTTTCTGGCAATCAACGGTTCCCTTGTGTTCGAAATTCATTCCCATTTCTTGCATGGGATCTAAGCATGCACCCAAGGACACATATTTGATTTTTCAACCAATTTATATGCACTGGAGCATGTGCATGTAGTTCAAATTTTAATTATGCACATAAATGCATTGAAAACTCAGTTAATGCATAAAAATGTCCAAACGAACCCCGAAAAATAAAAAAACTCATAGAACACTCTGTTGTGCTATGTTGACACGAGAAATTTTTTTGGAAGCAATAAGTGGCAGTGGATATCGTTTCATTCCCAAAGGTGGGGCGTTCCCCACCGAAAACCATCATGCTTGTTGTGAGAAGCTCCGGTTTGTGAGAAGCATATACCCAAACCTGCCCCAAATGGGACAAAATTCGTACCACGGCATGTTGATGCCGCTCCATGATAGCATGCCAAGTTTCATTAATTTCATATGAGTTTTGGATTTACTAGAATTTAAAAACCTGGCATCTCAATGTTTTGCCGGTAATCAACGGTGCCCTGGTGTTCGAAATTCATTGTCATTTCTTGCATGGGACCTAAGCATGCACCCTAGGACACATATTTCATTTTTCAACCAATTTGTATGCACTGGAGCATGTGCATGTAGTTCAAATTTGAATTATGCACATAAATGCATTGAAAACTAAGTTAATGCATAAAAATGTCCAAATGAACCCCAAAAAATGAAAAAAAATTCACGAAACACTCCTGTTGTTCTATGTTGACACAAGAAAAAAATTTGGAAGCAATAAGTGGCAATGGATATCGTTTCGTCTGCAAAGGCGGGACGTTCCCTACCGAAAGCCATCATGCTTGTCGTGAGAAGCTCCGGTTTGTGAGAAGCATATACCCAAACCTGCCCCAAATGGGACAAAATATGTACCACGGATAGTTGATGCCGCTCCATGATGGCATGCCAAGTTTCATGAATTTCAGACGAGTTTTGGATTTACTAGAATTTAAAAACCAGGATCCTCAATGTTTTGCCGGCAATAAACGGTGCCCTGGTGTTCGAAATTCATTCCCATTTCTTGCATGGGACCTAAGGATGCACCCAAGGACACATATTTGATTTTTCAACCAATTTATATGCACTGGAGCATGTGCATGTACTTCAAATTTGAATTATGCACATAAATGCATTGAAAACTCAGTTAATGCATAAAAATGTCCAAATCAACCCTGAAAAATAACAAAAATTCGCACAACACTCCTGTTGTTCTATGTTGGCATGAGAAAAAAATTTGGAAGCAATAAGAGGCAATGGATATCATTTCGTCCCCAAAGGTGGGACGTTCCCTACCGAAAACCATCATGCTTGTTGTGAGAAGCTCCGGTTTGTGAGAAGCACATACCCAAACTTGCCCCAAATGGGACAAACCTTGTACCACGGCATGTTAATGCCGCTCCATGATAGCATGCCAAGTTTCAGGAATTTCAGACGAGTTTTGCATTTACTAGAATTTAAAAACCAGGCATCTCAATGTTTTGCTGGCAATCAACGGTTCCCTTGTGTTCGAAATTCATTCCCATTTCTTGCATGGGACCTAAGCATGCACCCAAGGACACATATTTGATTTTTCAACCAATTTATATGCACTGGAGCATGTGCATGTAGTTCAAATTTTAATTATGCACATAAATGCATTGAAAACTCTGTTAATGCATAAAAATGTCCAAACGAACCCCGAAAAATAAAAAAACTCACAGAACACTCCTGTTGTGCTAAGTTGACACGAGAATTTTTTTGGAAGCAATAAGTGGCAATGGATATCGTTTCATCCCCAAAGGTGGGACGTTCCCTACCGAAAACCATCATGCTTGCTGTGAGAAGCTCTGGTTTGCGAGAAGCATATACCCAAACCTGCCCCAAATGGGACAAAATTTGTACCACGGCATGTTGATGCCGCTCCATGATAGCAAGCCAAGTTTCATGAATTTCAAATGAGTTTTGGATTTACTAGAATTAAAAAACCTGGCATCTCAATGTTTTGCCGGTAATCAACGGTGCCCTGGTGTTCGAAATTCATTGTCATTTCTTGCATGGGACCTAAGCATGCACCCCAGGAAACATATTTGATTTTTCAACCAATTTATATGCACTGGAGCATGTGCATGTAGTTCAAATTTGAATTATGCACATAAATGCATTGAAAACTAAGTAATGCATAAAAATGTCCAAACGAACCCCAAAAAATCAGAAAAATTCACACAACACTCCTGTTGTTCTATGTTGACACAAGAAAAAAATTTGGAAGCAATAAGTGGCAATGGATATCGTTTCGTCTGCAAAGGTGGGACGTTCCCTACCGAAAGCCATGATGCTTGTTGTGAGAAGCTCCGGTTTGTGAGAAGCATATACCCAAGCCTGCCCCACATGGGACAAAATTTGTACCACGACATGTTGATCCCGCTCCATGATAGCATGCCTTATTTCATGAATTTCAGACGAGTTTTGGATTTACTAGAATTTAGAAACCAGGCATCTCAATGTTTTGCCGGCAATCAACGGTGCCCTGCTGTTCGAAATTCATTCCCATTTCTTGCATGGGACCTAAGCATGCACCCAAGGACACAGATTTGATTTTTCAACCAATTTATATGCACTGGAGCATGTGCATGTAGTTCAAATTTGAATTATGCACATAAATGCATTGAAACTCAGTTAGTGCATAAAAATGTCCAAACGAACCCCGAAAAATGACAAAAATTCACACAACACTCCTGTTGTTCTATGTTCACACGAGAAAAAAATTGGAAGCAATAAGAGGCAATGGATATCATTTCGTCCCCAAAGGTGGGACGTTCCCTACCGAAAACCATCATGCTTGTTGTGAGAAGCTCCGGTTTGTGAGAAGCACATACCCAAACTTGCCCCAAATGGGACAAAACTTGTACCACGGCATGTTAATGCCGCTCCATGATAACTTGCCTAGTTTCAGGAATTTCAGATGAGTTTTGCATTTACTAGAATTTAAAAACCAGGCATCTCAATGTTTTGCTGGCAATCAACGGTGGCCTGGTGTTCGAAATTCATTCCCATTTCTTGCATGGGACCTAAGCATGCACCCAAGGACACATATTTGATTTTTCAACCAATTTATACGCACTAGAGCATGTGCATGTAGTTCAAATTTGAATATGCACATAAATGCATTGAAAACTCAGTTAATGCATAAAAATGTCCAAACGAACCCCGAAAAATAAAAAAACTCATAGAACACTCCTGTTGTGCTATGTTGACACGAGAATTTTTTTGGAAGCAATAAGTGGCAGTGGATATCGTTTCATTCCCAAAGGTGGGGCGTTCCCTACTGAAAACCAATATGCTTGTTGTGAGAAGCTCCGGTATGTGAGAAGCATATACCCAAACCTGCCCCAAATGGGACAAAATTTGTACCACGGCATGTTGATGCCGCTCCATGATAGCATGCCAAGTTTCATGAATTTCAGATGAGTTTTGGATTTACTAGAATTTAAAAACCAGGCATCTCAATGTTTTTCTGGCAATCAACGGTTCCCTTGTGTTCGAAATTCATTCCCATTTCTTGCATGGGATCTAAGCATGCACCCAAGGACACATATTTGATTTTTCAACCAATTTATATGCACTGGAGCATGTGCATGTAGTTCAAATTTTAATTATGCACATAAATGCATTGAAAACTCAGTTAATGCATAAAAATGTCCAAACGAACCCCGAAAAATAAAAAAACTCATAGAACACTCTGTTGTGCTATGTTGACACGAGAAATTTTTTTGGAAGCAATAAGTGGCAGTGGATATCGTTTCATTCCCAAAGGTGGGGCGTTCCCCACCGAAAACCATCATGCTTGTTGTGAGAAGCTCCGGTTTGTGAGAAGCATATACCCAAACCTGCCCCAAATGGGACAAAATTCGTACCACGGCATGTTGATGCCGCTCCATGATAGCATGCCAAGTTTCATTAATTTCATATGAGTTTTGGATTTACTAGAACTTAAAAACCTGGCATCTCAATGTTTTGGCGGTAATCAACGGTGCCCTGGTGTTCGAAATTCATTGTCATTTCTTGCATGGGACCTAAGCATGCACCCTAGGACACATATTTCATTTTTCAACCAATTTGTATGCACTGGAGCATGTGCATGTAGTTCAAATTTGAATTATGCACATAAATGCATTGAAAACTAAGTTAATGCATAAAAATGTCCAAATGAACCCCAAAAAATCAAAAAAAATTCACGAAACACTCCTGTTGTTCTATGTTGACACAAGAAAAAAATTTGGAAGCAACAAGTGGCAATGGATATCGTTTCGTCTGCAAAGGCGGGACGTTCCCTACCGAAAGCCATCATGCTTGTCGTGAGAAGCTCCGGTTTGTGAGAAGCATATACCCAAACCTGCCCCAAATGGGACAAAATATGTACCACGGATAGTTGATGCCGCTCCATGATGGCATGCCAAGTTTCATGAATTTCAGACGAGTTTTGGATTTACTAGAATTTAAAAACCAGGATCCTCAATGTTTTGCCGGCAATAAACGGTGCCCTGGTGTTCGAAATTCATTCCCATTTCTTGCATGGGACCTAAGGATGCACCCAAGGACACATATTTGATTTTTCAACCAATTTATATGCACTGGAGCATGTGCATGTACTTCAAATTTGAATTATGCACATAAATGCATTGAAAACTCAGTTAATGCATAAAAATGTCCAAATCAACCCTGAAAAATAACAAAAATTCGCACAACACTCCTGTTGTTCTATGTTGGCATGAGAAAAAAATTTGGAAGCAATAAGAGGCAATGGATATCATTTCGTCCCCAAAGGTGGGACGTTCCCTACCGAAAACCATCATGCTTGTTGTGAGAAGCTCCGGTTTGTGAGAAGCACATACCCAAACTTGCCCCAAATGGGACAAACCTTGTACCACGGCATGTTAATGCCGCTCCATGATAGCATGCCAAGTTTCAGGAATTTCAGACGAGTTTTGCATTTACTAGAATTTAAAAACCAGGCATCTCAATGTTTTGCTGGCAATCAACGGTTCCCTTGTGTTCGAAATTCATTCCCATTTCTTGCATGGGACCTAAGCATGCACCCAAGGACACATATTTGATTTTTCAACCAATTTATATGCACTGGAGCATGTGCATGTAGTTCAAATTTTAATTATGCACATAAATGCATTGAAAACTCTGTTAATGCATAAAAATGTCCAAACGAACCCCGAAAAATAAAAAAACTCAGAGAACACTCCTGTTGTGCTAAGTTGACACGAGAATTTTTTTGGAAGCAATAAGTGGCAATGGATATCGTTTCATCCCCAAAGGTGGGACGTTCCCTACCGAAAACCATCATGCTTGCTGTGAGAAGCTCTGGTTTGCGAGAAGCATATACCCAAACCTGCCCCAAATGGGACAAAATTTGTACCACGGCATGTTGATGCCGCTCCATGATAGCATGCCAAGTTTCATGAATTTCAAATGAGTTTTGGATTTACTAGAATTAAAAAACCTGGCATCTCAATGTTTTGCCGGTAATCAACGGTGCCCTGGTGTTCGAAATTCATTGTCATTTCTTGCATGGGACCTAAGCATGCACCCCAGGAAACATATTTGATTTTTCAACCAATTTATATGCACTGGAGCATGTGCATGTAGTTCAAATTTGAATTATGCACATAAATGCATTGAAAACTAAGTAATGCATAAAAATGTCCAAACGAACCCCAAAAAATCAGAAAAATTCACACAACACTCCTGTTGTTCTATGTTGACACAAGAAAAAAATTTGGAAGCAATAAGTGGCAATGGATATCGTTTCGTCTGCAAAGGTGGGACGTTCCCTACCGAAAGCCATGATGCTTGTTGTGAGAAGCTCCGGTTTGTGAGAAGCATATACCCAAGCCTGCCCCACATGGGACAAAATTTGTACCACGACATGTTGATGCCGCTCCATGATAGCATGCCTTATTTCATGAATTTCAGACGAGTTTTGGATTTACTAGAATTTAGAAACCAGGCATCTCAATGTTTTGCCGGCAATCAACGGTGCCCTGCTGTTCGAAATTCATTCCCATTTCTTGCATGGGACCTAAGCATGCACCCAAGGACACAGATTTGATTTTTCAACCAATTTATATGCACTGGAGCATGTGCATGTAGTTCAAATTTGAATTATGCACATAAATGCATTGAAACTCAGTTAGTGCATAAAAATGTCCAAACGAACCCCGAAAAATGACAAAAATTCACACAACACTCCTGTTGTTCTATGTTCACACGAGAAAAAAATTGGAAGCAATAAGAGGCAATGGATATCATTTCGTCCCCAAAGGTGGGACGTTCCCTACCGAAAACCATCATGCTTGTTGTGAGAAGCTCCGGTTTGTGAGAAGCACATACCCAAACTTGCCCCAAATGGGACAAAACTTGTACCACGGCATGTTAATGCCGCTCCATGATAACATGCCTAGTTTCAGGAATTTCAGATGAGTTTTGCATTTACTAGAATTTAAAAACCAGGCATCTCAATGTTTTGCTGGCAATCAACGGTGGCCTGGTGTTCGAAATTCATTCCCATTTCTTGCATGGGACCTAAGCATGCACCCAAGGACACATATTTGATTTTTCAACCAATTTATACGCACTAGAGCATGTGCATGTAGTTCAAATTTGAATATGCACATAAATGCATTGAAAACTCAGTTAATGCATAAAAATGTCCAAACGAACCCCGAAAAATAAAAAAACTCATAGAACACTCCTGTTGTGCTATGTTGACACGAGAATTTTTTTGGAAGCAATAAGTGGCAGTGGATATCGTTTCATTCCCAAAGGTGGGGCGTTCCCTACTGAAAACCAATATGCTTGTTGTGAGAAGCTCCGGTATGTGAGAAGCATATACCCAAACCTGCCCCAAATGGGACAAAATTTGTACCACGGCATGTTGATGCCGCTCCATGATAGCATGCCAAGTTTCATGAATTTCAGATGAGTTTTGGATTTACTAGAATTTAAAAACCTGGCATCTCAATGTTTTGCCGGTAATCAACGGTGCCCTGGTGTTCGAAATTCATTGTCATTTCTTGCATGGGACCTAAGCATGCACCCTAGGACACATATTTGATTTTTCAACCAATTTGTATGCACTGGAGCATGTGCATGTAGTTCAAATTTGAATTATGCACATAAATGCATTGAAAACTAAGTTAATGCATAAAAATGTCCAAATGAACCCCAAACAATCACAAAAAATTCACAAAACACTCCTGTTGTTCTATGTTGACACAAGAAAAAAATTTGGAAGCAATAAGTGGCAATGGATATCGTTTCGTCTGCAAAGGTGGGACGTTCCCTACCGAAAGCCATCATGCTTGTCGTGAGAAGCTCCGGTTTGTGAGAAGCATATACCCAAACCTGCCCCAAATGGGACAAAATTTGTACCACGGCGTGTTGATGCCGCTCCATGATAGCATGCCAAGTTTCATGAATTTCAGACGAGTTTTGAGTTTACTAGAATTAAAAAACCAGGATCCTCAATGTTTTGCAGGCAATCAACGGTGCCCTGGTGTTCGAAATTCATTCCCATTTCTGGCATGGGACCTAAGGACGCACCCAAGGACACAGATTTGATTTTCCAACCAATTTATATGCACTGGAGCATGTGCATGTAGTTCAAATTTGAATTATGCACATAAATGCATTGAAAACTCAGTTAATGCATAAAAATGTCCAAATGAACCCCGAAAAATCACAAAAATTCACACAACACTCCTGTTGTTCTATGTTGGCATGAGAAAAAAATTTGGAAGCAATAAGAGGCAATGGATATCATTTCGTCCCCAAAGGTGGGACGTTCCCTACCGAAAACCATCATGCTTGTTGTGAGAAGCTCCGGTTTGTGAGAAGCACATACCCAAACTTGCCCCAAATGGGACAAACCTTGTACCATGGCATGTTAATGCCACTCCATGATAGCATGCCAAGTTTCAGGAATTTCAGACGAGTTTTGGATTTACTAGAATTTAAAAACCAGGCATCTCAATGTTTTACTGGCAATCAACGGTTCCCTTGTGTTCGAAATTCATTCCCTTTTCTTGCATGGGACCTAAGCATGCACCCAAGGACACATATTTGATTTTTCAACCAATTTATATGCACTGGAGCATGTGCATGTAGTTCAAATTTTAATTATGCACATAAAGGCATTGAAAACTCAGTTAATGCATAAAAATGTCCAAACGAACCCCAAAAATAAAAAAACTCAGAGAACACTCCTGTTGTGCTAAGTTGACACGAGAATTTTTTTGGAAGCAATAAGTGGCAATGGATATCGTTTCATCCCCAAAGGTGGGACGTTCCCTACCGAAAACCATCATGCTTGCTGTGAGAAGCTCCGGTTTGCGAGAAGCATATACCCAAACCTGCCCCAAATGGGACAAAATTTGTACCACGGCATGTTGATGCCGCTCCATGATAGCATGCCAAGTTTCATGAATTTCAAATGAGTTTTGGATTTACTAGAATTTAAAAACCTGGCATCTCAATGTTTTGCCGGTAATCAACGGTGCCCTGGTGTTCAAAATTCATTGTCATTTCTTGCATGGGACCTAAGCATGCACCCCAGGACACATATTTGATTTTTCAATTAAATTTATATGCACTGGAGCATGTGCATGTAGTTCAAATTTGAATTATGCACATAAATGCATTGAAAACTAAGTAATGCATAAAAATGTCCAACCGAACCCTAAAAAATCACAAAAATTCACACAACACTCCTGTTGTTCTATGTTGACACAAGAAAAAAATTTGGAAGCAATAAGTGGCAATGGATATCGTTTCGTCTGCAAAGGTGGGACGTTCCCTACCGAAAGCCATGATGCTTGTTGTGAGAAGCTCCGGTTTGTGAGAAGCATATACCCAAGCCTGCCCCACATGGGACAAAATTTGTACCACGACATGTTGATGCCGCTCCATGATAGCATGCTTTATTTCATGAATTTCAGACGAGTTTTGGATTTACTAGAATTTAAAAACCAGGCATCTCAATGTTTTGCCGGCAATCAACGGTGCCCTGGTGTTCGAAATTCATTCCCATTTCTTGCATGGGACCTAAGCATGCATCCAAGGACACAGATTTGATTTTTCAACCAATTTATATGCACTGGAGCATGTGCATGTAGTTCAAATTTGAATTATGCACATAAATGCATTGAAACTCAGTTAATGCATAAAAATGTCCAAACGAACCCCAAAAATGACAAAAATTCACACAACACTCCTGTTGTTCTATGTTCACACGAGAAAAAAATTGGAAGCAATAAGAGGCAATGGATATCATTTCGTCCCCAAAGGTGGGACGTTCCCTACCGAAAACCATCATGCTTGTTGTGAGAAGCTCCGGTTTGTGAGAAGCACATACCCAAACTTGCCCCAAATGGGACAAAACTTGTACCATGGCATGTTAATGCCGCTCCATGATAACATGCCTAGTTTCAAGAATTTCAGACGAGTTTTGGATTTACTAGAATTTAAAAACCAGGCATCTCAATGTTTTGCTGGCAATCAACGGTGGCCTGGTGTTCGAAATTCATTCCCATTTCTTGCATGGGACCTAAGCATGCACCCAAGGACACATATTTGATTTTTCAACCAATTTATATGCACTAGAGCATGTGCATGTAGTTCAAATTTGAATATGCACATAAATGCATTGAAAACTCAGTTAATGCATAAAAATGTCCAAACGAACCCCGAAAAATAAAAAAACTCATAGAACACTCCTGTTGTGCTATGTTGACACGAGAATTTTTTTTGGAAGCAATAAGTGGCAGTGGATATCGTTTCATTCCCAAAGGTGGGGCGTTCCCTACCGAAAACCATCATGCTTGTTGTGAGAAGCTCCGGTTTGTGAGAAGCATATACCCAAACCTGCGCCAAATGGGACAAAATTTGTACCACGGCATGTTGATGCCGCTCCATGATAGCATGCCAAGTTTCATGAATTTCAGATGAGTTTTGGATTTAATAGAATTTAAAAACCTGGCATCTCAATGTTTTGCCGGTAATCAACGGTACCCTAGTGTTCGAAATTCATTGTCATTTCTTGCATGGGACCTAAGCATGCACCCTAGGACACATATTTGATTTTTCAACCAATTTGTATGCACTGGAGCATGTGCATGTAGTTCAAATTTGAATTATGCACATAAATGCATTGAAAACTAAGTTAATGCATAAAAATGTCCAAATGAACCCCAAACAATCACAAAAAATTCACAAAACACTCCAGTTGTTCTATGTTGACACAAGAAAAAAATTTGGAAGCAATAAGTGGCAATGGATATCGTTTCGTCTGCAAAGGTGGGACGTTCCCTACCGAAAGCCATCATGCTTGTCGTGAGAAGCTTCGGTTTTTGAGAAGCATATACCCAAACCTGCCCCAAATGGGACAAAATTTGTACCATGGCATGTTGATGCCGCTCCATGATAGCATGCCAAGTTTCATGAATTTCAGACGAGTTTTGGATTTACTAGAATTTAAAAACCAGGATCCTCAATGTTTTGCCGGCAATCAACGGTGCCTTGGTGTTCGAAATTCATTCCCATTTCTTGCATGGGACCTAAGGATGCACCCAAGGACACAGATTTGATTTTTCAACCAATTTATATGCACTGGAGCATGTGCATGTAGTTCAAATTTGAATTATGCACATAAATGCATTGAAAACTCAGTTAATGCATAAAAATGTCCAAATGAACCCCGAAAAATCACAAAAATTCACACAACACTCCTGTTGTTCTATGTTGGCATGAGAAAAAAATTTGGAAGCAATAAGAGGCAATGGATATCATTTCGTCCCCAAAGCTGGGACGTTCCCTACCGAAATCCATCATGCTTGTTGTGAGAACCTCCGGTTTGTGAGAAGAACATACCCAAACTTGCCCCAAATGGGACAAACCTTGTACCACGGCATGTTAATGCCGCTCCATGATAGCATGCCATGTTTCAGGAATTTCAGACTAGTTTTGGATTTACTAGAATTTGAAAACCAGGCATCTCAATGTTTTGCTGGCAATCAACGGTGCCCTGGTGTTCGAAATTCATTCCCATTTCTTGCATGGGACCTAAGCATGCACCCAAGGACACATATTTGATTTTTCAACCAATTTATATGCACTGGAGCATGTGCATGTCGTTCAAATTTTAATTATGCACATAAATGCACTGAAAACTCAGTTAATGCATAAAAATGTCCAAACGAACCCCGAAAAATAAATAAAAACTCACAAAACACTCCTGTTGTGCTATGTTGACATGAGAAATATCTTTGGAAGCAATAAGTGGCAATGGATATCGTTTCATCCCCAAAGGTGGGACGTTCCCTACCGAAAACCATCATGCTTGCTGTGAGAAGCTCCGGTTTGTGAGAAGCATATACCCAAACCTGCCCCAAATGGGACAAAATTTGTACCACTGCATGTTGATGCCACTCCATGATAGCATGCCAAGTTTCATGAATTTCAAATGAGTTTTGGATTTACTAGATTTTGAAAACCTGGCATCTCAATGTTTTGCCGGTAATCAACGGTGCCCTGGTGTTCAAAATTCATTGGCATTTCTTGCATGGGACCTAAGCATGCATCCTAGGACACATATTTTATTTTTCAACCAATTTATATGCACTGGAGCATGTGCATGTAGTTCAAATTTTAATTATGCACATAAGTGCATTGAAAAATAAGTAATGTATAAAAATGTCCAAACGAACCCCAAAAAATCACAAAAATTCGCACAACACTCCTGTTGTTCTATGTTGACACAAGAAAAAAAATTGGAAGCAATAAGTGGCAATGGATATCGTTTCGTCTACAAAGGTGGGACGTTCCCTACCGAAAGCCATCATGCTTGTTGTGAGAAGCTCCGGTTTGTGAGAAGCATATACCCAAGCCTGCCCAACATGGGACAAAATTTGTACCACAACATGTTGATGCCGCTCCATGATAGCATGCCATGTTTCATGAATTTCAGACGAGTTTTGAATTTACTAGAATTTAAAAACCAGGCATCTCAATGTTTTGCCGGCAATCAACGGTGCCCTGGTGTTCGAAATTCATTCCCATTTCTTGCATGGGACCTAAGCATGCACCCAAGGACACAGATTTGATTTTTCAACCAATTTATATGCACTGGAGCATGTGCATGTAGTTCAAATTTGAATTATGCACATAAATGCATCGAAAACTCAGTTAATGCATAAAAATGTCCAAACGAACCCCGAAAAATGACAAAAATTCACACAACACTCCTGTTGTTCTATGTTCACACGAGAAAAAAAATTGGAAGCAATAAGAGGCAATGGATATCATTTCATCCCCAAAGGTGGGACGTTCCCTACCGAAAACCATCATGCTTGTTGTGAGAAGCTCCGGTTTGTGAGAAGCACATACCCAAACTTGCCCCAAATGGGACAAAACTTGTACCACGGCATGTTAATGCCGCTCCATGATAGCATGCCAAGTTTCAGGAATTTGAGACGAGTTTTGGATTTACTAGAATTTAAAAACCAGGCATCTCAATGTTTTGCTGGCAATCAACGGTGGCCTGGTGTTCGAAATTCATTCCCATTTCTTGCATGGGACCTAAGCATGCACCCAAGGACACATATTTGATTTTTCAACCAATTTATATGCACTAGAGCATGTGCATGTAGTTCAAATTTTAATATGCACGTAAATGCATTGAAAACTCAGTTAATGCATAAAAATGTCCAAACGAACCCCGAAAAATAAAAAAACTCATAGAACACTCCTGTTGTGCTATGTTGACCCGAGAAATTTTTTTGGAAGCAATAACTGGCAGTGGATATCGTTTCATTCCCAAAGGTGGGACGTTCCCTACCGAAAACCATCATGCTTGTTGTGAGAAGCTCCGGTTTGTGAGAAGCATATACCCAAACCTGCCCCAAATGGGACAAAATTTGTACCACGGCATGTTGATGCCGCTCCATGATAGCATGCCAAGTTTCATGAATTTCAGATGAGTTTTGGATTTACTAGAATTTAAAAACCTGGCATCTCAATGTTTTGGCGGTAATCAACGGTGCCCTGGTGTTCGAAATTCATTGTCATTTCTTGCATGGGACCTAAGCATGCACCCTAGGACACATATTTGATTTTTCAACCAATTTGTATGCACTGGAGCATGTGCATGTAGTTCAAATTTGAATTATGCACATAAATGCATTGAAAAATAAGTAATGTATAAAAATGTCCAAACGAACCCCAAAAAATCACAGAAATTCGCAGAACACTCCTGTTGTTCTATGTTGACACAAGAAAAAAAATTGGAAGCAATAAGTGGCAATGGATATCGTTTCGTCTGCAAAGGTGGGACGTTCCCTACCGAAAGCCATCATGCTTGTTGTGAGAAGCTCCGGTTTGTGAGAACCATATACCCAAGCCTGCCCCACATGGGACAAAATTTGTACCACGGCGTGTTGATGCCGCTCCATGATAGCATGCCATGTTTCATGAATTTCGGACGAGTTTTGGATTTACTAGAATTTGAAAACCAGGCATCTCAATGTTTTGCCGGCAATCAACGGTGCCCTGGTGTTCGAAATTCATTCCCATTTCTTGCATGGGACCTAAGCATGCACCCAAGGACATAGATTTGATTTTTCAACCAATTTATATGCACTGGAGCATGTGCATGTAGTTCAAATTTGAATTATGCACATAAATGCATTGAAAACTCAGTTAATGCATAAAAATGTCCAAACGAACCCCAAAAAATCACAAAAATTCACACAACACCCCTGTTGTTCTATGTTGGCATGAGAAAAAATTTTGGAAGCAATAAGAGGCAATGGATATCATTTCGTCCCCAAAGGTGGTACGTTCCCTACCGAAAACCATCATGCTTGTTGTGAGAAGCTCCGGTTTGTGAGAAGCACATACCCAAACATGCCCCAAATGGGACAAACCTTGTACCACGGCATGTTAATGCCGCTCCATGATAGCATGCCAAGTTTCAGGAATTTCAGACGAGTTTTGGATTTACTAGAATTTAAAAACCAGGCATCTCAATGTTTTGCCGGCAATCAACGGTGGCCTGGTGTTCGAAATTCATTCCCATTTCTAGCATGGGACCTAAGCATGCACCCAAGGACACATATTTGATTTTTCAACCAATTTATATGCACTAGAGCATGTGCATGTAGTTCAAATTTGAATATGCACATAAATGCATGGAAAACTCAGTTAATGCATAAAAATGTCGAAAAGAACCCCGAAAAATAAAAAAAATCATAGAACACTCCTGTTGTGCTATGTTGAAACGAGAAATTTTTTTGGAAGCAATAAGTGGCAGTGGATATCGTTTCATTCCCAAAGGTGGGACGTTCCCTACCGAAAACCATCATGCTTGCTGTGAAAAGCTCCGGTTTGTGAGAAGCATATACCCAAACCTGCCCCAAATGGGACAAAACATGTACCACGGCATGTTGATGCCGCTCCATGATAGCATGCCAAGTTTCATGAATTTCAGATGAGTTTTGGATTTACTAGAATTTAAAAACCTGGCATCTCAATGTTTTGCCGGTAATCAACGGTGCCCTGGTGTTCGAAATTCATTGTCATTTCTTGCATGGGACCTAAGCATGCACCCTAGGACACATATTTCATTTTTCAACCAATTTGTATGCACTGGAGCATGTGCATGTAGTTCAAATTTGAATTTTGCACATAAATGCATTGAAAACTAAGTTAATGCATAAAAATGTCCAAATGAACCCCAAAAAATCACAAAAAATTCACAAAAAAACACTCCTGTTGTTCTATGTTGACACAAGAAAAAAATTTGGAAGCAATAAGTGGCAATGGATATCGTTCCGTCTGCAAAGGTGGGACGTTCCCTACCGAAAGCCATCATGCTTGTCGTGAGAAGCTCCGGTTTGTGAGAAGCATATACCCAAACCTGCCCCAAATGGGACAAAATTTGTACCACGGCGTGTTGATGCCGCTCCATGATAGCATGCCAAGTTTCATGAATGTCAGACGAGTTTTGGATTTACTAGAATTTAAAAACCAGGATCCTCAATGTTTTGCAGGCAATCAACGGTGCCCTGGTGTTCGAAATTCATTCCCATTTCTGGCATGGGACCTAAGGACGCACCCAAGGACACAGATTTGATTTTCCAACCAATTTATATGCACTGGAGCATGTGCATGTAGTTCAAATTTGAATTATGCACATAAATGCATTGAAACTCAGTTAATGCATAAAAATGTCCAAACGAACCCCAAAAATGACAAAAATTCACACAACACTCCTGTTGTTCTATGTTCACACGAGAAAAAAATTGGAAGCAATAAGAGGCAATGGATATCATTTCGTCCCCAAAGGTGGGACGTTCCCTACCGAAAACCATCATGCTTGTTGTGAGAAGCTCCGGTTTGTGAGAACCACATACCCAAACTTGCCCCAAATGGGACAAAACTTGTACCACGGCATGTTAATGCCGCTCCATGATAACATGCCTAGTTTCAAGAATTTTAGACGAGTTTTGGATTTACTAGAATTTAAAAACCAGGCATCTCAATGTTTTGCTGGCAATCAACGATGGCCTGGTGTTCGAAATTCATTCCCATTTCTTGCATGGGACCTAAGCATGCACCCAAGGACACATATTTGATTTTTCAACCAATTTATATGCACTGGAGCATGTGCATGTAGTTCAAATTTTAATTATGCACATAAATGCATTGAAAACTCAGTTAATGCAACAAAATTTCCAAACGAACCCCGAAAAATAAAAAAAACTCATAGAACACTCCTGTTGTGCTATGTTGACACGAGAAATTTTTTTTGGAAGCAATAAGTGGCAGTGCATATCGTTTCATTCCCAAAGGTGGGACGTTCCCTACCGAAAATCATCATGCTTGTTGTGAGAAGCTCCGGTTTGTGAGAAGCATATACCCAAACCTGCCCCAAATGGGACAAAATTTGAACCACGGCATGTTGATGCCGCTCCATGATAGCATGCCAAGTTTCATGAATTTCAGATGAGTTTTGGATTTACTAGAATTTAAAAACCTGGCATCTCAATGTTTTGCCGGTAATCAACGGTGCCCTGGTGTTCGAAATTCATTGTCATTTCTTGCATGGGACCTAAGCATGCACCCTAGGACACATATTTCATTTTTCAACCAATTTGTATGCACTGGAGCATGTGCATGTAGTTCAAATTTGAATTTTGCACATAAATGCATTGAAAACTAAGTTAATGCATAAAAATGTCCAAATGAACCCCAAAAAATCACAAAAAATTCACAAAAAAACACTCCTGTTGTTCTATGTTGACACAAGAAAAAAATTTGGAAGCAATAAGTGGCAATGGATATCGTTCCGTCTGCAAAGGTGGGACGTTCCCTACCGAAAGCCATCATGCTTGTCGTGAGAAGCTCCGGTTTTTGAGAAGCATATACCCAAACCTACCCCAAATGGGACAAAATTTGTACCACGGCGTGTTGATGCCGCTCCATGATAGCATGCCAAGTTTCATGAATTTCAGACGAGTTTTGGATTTACTAGAATTTTAAAACCAGGATCCTCAATGTTTTGCCGGCAATCAACGGTGCCCCGGTGTTCGAAATTCATTCCCATTTCTTGCATGGGACCTAAGGATGCACCCAAGGACACATATTTGATTTTTCAACCAATTTATATGCACTGGAGCATGTGCATGTAGTTCAAATTTGAATTATGCACATAAATGCATTGAAAACTCAGTTAATGCATAAAAATTTCCAAATGAACCCCGAAAAATCACAAAAATTCACACAACACTCCTGTTGTTCTATGTTGGCATGAGAAAAAAAATTGGAAGCAATAAGAGGCAATGGATATCATTTCGTCCCCAAAGGTGGGACGTTCCCTACCGAAAACCATGAGGCTTGTTGTGAGAAGCTCCGGTTTGTGAGAAGAACATACCCAAACTTGCCCCAAATGGGACAAACCTTGTACCACGGCATGTTAATGCCGCTCCATGATAGCATGCCAAGTTTCAGGAATTTCAGACGAGTTTTGGATTTACTAGAATTTAAAAACCAGGCATCTCAATGTTTTGCTGGCAATCAACGGTGCCCTGGTGTTCGAAATTCATTCCCATTTCTTGCATGGGACCTAAGCATGCACCCAAGGACACATATTTGATTTTTCAACCAATTTATATGCACTGGAGCATGTGCATGTAGTTCAAATTTTAATTATGCACATAAATGCATTGAAAACTCAGTTAATGCAACAAAATTTCCAAACGAAAAGCGAAAAATAAAAAAAACTCATAGAACACTCCTGTTGTGCTATGTTGACACGAGAATTTTTTTGGAAGCAATAAGTGGCAATGGATATCGTTTCATCCCCAAAGGTGGGACGTTCCCTACCGAAAACCATCATGCTTGCTGTGAGAAGCTCCGGTTTGTGAGAAGCATATACCCAAACCTGCCCCAAATGGGACAAAATTTGTACCACGGCATGTTGATGCCGCTCCATGATAGCATGCCAAGTGTCATGAATTTCAAATGAGTTTTGGATTTACTAGATTTTAAAAACCTGGCATCTCAATGTTTTGCCGGCAATCAATGGTGCCCTGTTTTTCGAAATTCATTGTCATTTCTTGCATGGGACCTAAGCATGCACCCAAGGACACAGATTTGATTTTTCAACCAATTTGTATGCACTGGAGCATGTGCATGTAGTTCAAATTTGAATTATGCACATAAATGCATTGAAAACTAAGTTAATGCATAAAAATGTCCAAATGAACCCCAAAAAATCACAAAAAATTCACAAAACACTCCTGTTGTTCTATGTTGACACAAGAAAAAAATTTGGAAGCAATAAGTGGCAATGGATATCGTTTCGTCTGCAAAGGTGGGATGTTCCCTACCGAAAGCCATCATGCTTGTCGTGAGAAGCTCCGGTTTGTGAGAAGCATAGACCCAAACCTGCCCCAAATGGGACAAAATTTGTACCACGGTGTGTTGATGCCGCTCCATGAGAGCATGCCAAGTTTCATGAATTTCAGACGAGTTTTGGATTTACTAGAATTTAAAAACCAGGATCCTCAATGTTTTGCAGGCAATCAACGATGCCCTGGTGTTCGAAATTCATTCTCATTTCTTGCATGGGACCTAAGGATGCACCCAAGGACACAGATTTGATTTTCCAACCAATTTATATGCACTGGAGCATGTGCATGTAGTTCAAATTTGAATTATGCACATAAATGCATTGAAAACTCAGTTAATGCATAAAAATGTCCAAATGAACCCCGAAAAATCACAAAAATTCACACAACACTCCTGTTGTTCTATGTTGGCATGAGAAAAAAATTTGGAAGCAATAAGGGGCAATGGATATCATTTCGTCCCCAAAGGTGGGACGTTCCCTACCGAAAACCATCATGCTTGTTGTGAGAAGCTCCGGTTTGTGAGAAGAACATACCCAAACTTGCCCCAAATGGGACAAACCTTGTACCACGGCATGTTAATGCCGCTCCATGATAGCATGCCAAGTTTCAGGAATTTCAGACGAGTTTTGGATTTACTAGAATTTAAAAACCAGGTATCTCAATGTTTTGCTGGCAATCAACGGTGGCCTGGTGTTCGAAATTCATTCCCATTTCTTGCATGGGACCTAAGCATGCACCCAAGGACACATATTTTATTTTTCAACCAATTTATATGCACTAGAGCATGTGCATGTAGGTCAAATTTGAATATGCACATAAATGCATTGAAAACTCAGTTAATGCAACAAAATTTCCAAACGAAAAGCGAAAAATAAAAAAACTCATAGAACACTCCTGTTGTGCTATGTTGACACGAGAAATTTTTTTGGAAGCAATAAGTGGCAGTGCATATCGTTTCATTCCCAAAGGTGGGACGTTCCCTACCGAAAACCATCATGCTTGTTGTGAGAAGCTCCGGTTTGTGAGAAGCATATACCCAAACCTGCCCAAATGGGACAAAATTTGAACCACGGCATGTTGATGCCGCTCCATGATAGCATGCCAAGTTTCATGAATTTCAGATGAGTTTTGGATTTACTAGAATTTAAAAACCTGGCATCTCAATGTTTTGCCGGTAATCAACGGTGCCCTGGTGTTCGAAATTCATTGTCATTTCTTGCATGGGACCTAAGCATGCACCCTAGGACACATATTTGATTTTTCAACCAATTTGTATGCACTGGAGCATGTGCATGTAGTTCAAATTTGAATTTTGCACATAAATGCATTGAAAACTAAGTTAATGCATAAAAATGTCCAAATGAACCCCAAAAAATCACAAAAAATTCACAAAAAAACACTCCTGTTGTTCTATGTTGACACAAGAAAAAAATTTGGAAGCAATAAGTGGCAATGGATATCGTTCCGTCTGCAAAGGTGGGACGTTCCCTACCGAAAGCCATCATGCTTGTCGTGAGAAGCTCCGGTTTTTGAGAAGCATATACCCAAACCTACCCCAAATGGGACAAAATTTGTACCACGGCGTGTTGATGCCGCTCCATGATAGCATGCCAAGTTTCATGAATTTCAGACGAGTTTTGGATTTACTAGAATTTAAAAACCAGGATCCTCAATGTTTTGCCGGCAATCAACGGTGCCCCGGTGTTCGAAATTCATTCCCATTTCTTGCATGGGACCTAAGGATGCACCCAAGGACACATATTTGATTTTTCAACCAATTTATATGCACTGGAGCATGTGCATGTAGTTCAAATTTGAATTATGCACATAAATGCATTGAAAACTCAGTTAATGCATAAAAATTTCCAAATGAACCCCGAAAAATCACAAAAATTCACACAACACTCCTGTTGTTCTATGTTGGCACGAGAAAAAAAATTGGAAGCAATAAGAGGCAATGGATATCATTTCGTGCCCAAAGGTGGGACGTTCCCTACCGAAAACCATGAGGCTTGTTGTGAGAAGCTCCGGTTTGTGAGAAGAACATACCCAAACTTGCCCCAAATGGGACAAACCTTGTACCACGGCATGTTAATGCCGCTCCATGATAGCATGCCAAGTTTCAGGAATTTCAGACGAGTTTTGGATTTACTAGAATTTAAAAACCAGGCATCTCAATGTTTTGCTGGCAATCAACGGTGCCCTGGTGTTCGAAATTCATTCCCATTTCTTGCATGGGACCTAAGCATGCACCCAAGGACACATATTTGATTTTTCAACCAATTTATATGCACTGGAGCATGTGCATGTAGTTCAAATTTTAATTATGCACATAAATGCATTGAAAACTCAGTTAATGCAACAAAATTTCCAAACGAAAAGCGAAAAATAAAAAAAACTCATAGAACACTCCTGTTGTGCTATGTTGACACGAGAATTTTTTTTGGAAGCAATAAGTGGCAATGGATATCGTTTCATCCCCAAAGGTGGGACGTTCCCTACCGAAAACCATCATGCTTGCTGTGAGAAGCTCCGGTTTGTGAGAAGCATATACCCAAACCTGCCCCAAATGGGACAAATTTTGTACCACGGCATGTTGATGCCGCTCCATGATAGCATGCCAAGTGTCATGAATTTCAAATGAGTTTTGGATTTACTAGATTTTAAAAACCTGGCATCTCAATGTTTTGCCGGCAATCAATGGTGCCCTGTTTTTCGAAATTCATTGTCATTTCTTGCATGGGACCTAAGCATGCACCCAAGGACAGAGATTTGATTTTTCAACCAATTTGTATGCACTGGAACATGTGCATGTAGTTCAAATTTGAATTATGCACATAAATGCATTGAAAACTAAGTTAATGCATAAAAATTTCCAAATGAACCCCAAAAAATCACAAAAAATTCACAAAACACTCCTGTTGTTCTATGTTGACACAAGAAAAAAATTTGGAAGCAATAAGTGGCAATGGATATCATTTCGTCTGCAAAGGTGGGATGTTCCCTACCGAAAGCCATCATGCTTGTCGTGAGAAGCTCCGGTTTGTGAGAAGCATAGACCCAAACCTGCCCCAAATGGGACAAAATTTGTACCACGGTGTGTTGATGCCGCTCCATGATAGCATGCCAAGTTTCATGAATTTCAGACGAGTTTTGGATTTACTAGAATTTAAAAACCAGGATCCTCAATGTTTTGCAGGCAATCAACGATGCCCTGGTGTTCGAAATTCATTCTCATTTCTTGAATGGGACCTAAGGATGCACCCAAGGACACAGATTTGATTTTCCAACCAATTTATATGCACTGGAGAATGTGCATGTAGTTCAAATTTGAATTATGCACATAAATGCATTGAAAACTCAGTTAATGCATAAAAATGTCCAAATGAACCCCGAAAAATCACAAAAATTCACACAACACTCCTGTTGTTCTATGTTGGCATGAGAAAAAAATTTGGAAGAAATAAGAGGCAATAGATATCATTTCGTCCCCAAAGGTGGGACGTTCCCTACCGAAAACCATCATGCTTGTTGTGAGAAGCTCCGGTTTGTGAGAAGAACATACCCAAACTTGCCCCAAATGGGACAAACCTTGTACCACGGCATGTTAATGCCGCTCCATGATAGCATGCCAAGTTTCAGGAATTTCAGACGAGTTTTGGATTTACTAGAATTTAAAAACCAGGCATCTCAATGTTTTGCTGGCAATCAACGGTGGCCTGGTGTTCGAAATTCATTCCCATTTCTTGCATGGGACCTAAGCATGCACCCAAGGACACATATTTTATTTTTCAACCAATTTATATGCACTAGAGCATGTGCATGTAGGTCAAATTTGAATATGCACATAAATGCATTGAAAACTCAGTTAATGCAACAAAATTTCCAAACGAAAAGCGAAAAATAAAAAAACTCATAGAACACTCCTGTTGTGCTATGTTGACACGAGAAATTTTTTTGGAAGCAATAAGTGGCAGTGCATATCGTTTCATTCCCAAAGGTGGGACGTTCCCTACCGAAAACCATCATGCTTGTTGTGAGAAGCTCCGGTTTGTGAGAAGCATATACCCAAACCTGCCCAAATGGGACAAAATTTGAACCACGGCATGTTGATGCCGCTCCATGATAGCATGCCAAGTTTCATGAATTTCAGATGAGTTTTGGATTTACTAGAATTTAAAAACCTGGCATCTCAATGTTTTGCCGGTAA
>NC_057808.1:91195305-91195767 GCF_018294505.1 Triticum aestivum
AGGCATCTCAATGTTTTGCTGGCAATCAACGGTGCCCTGGTGTTCGAAATTCATTCCCATTTCTTGCATGGGACCTAAGCATGCACCCAAGGACACATATTTGTTTTTTCAACCAATTTATATGCACTGGAGCATGTGCATGTAGTTCAAATTTTAATTATGCACATAAATGCATTGAAAACTCAGTTAATGCATAAAAATGTCCAAACGAACCCCGAAAAATAAAAAAACTCATAGAACACTCCTATTGTGCTATGTTGACACGAGAATTTTTTTTGGAAGCAATAAGTGGCAATGGATATCGTTTCATCCCCAAAGGTGGGACGTTCCCTACCGAAAACCATCATGCTTGCTGTGAGAAGCTCCGGTTTGTGCGAAGCATGTACCCAAACCTGCCCCAAATGGGACAAAATTTGTACCACGGCATGTTGATGCCGCTCCATGATAGCATGCCATGTGTCA
>NC_057808.1:91197563-91254843 GCF_018294505.1 Triticum aestivum
TTTTTTTGGAAGCAATAAGTGGCAATGGATATCGTTTCATCCCCAAAGGTGGGACGTTCCCTACCGAAAACCATCATGCTTGCTGTGAGAAGCTCCGGTTTGTGAGAAGCATATACCCAAACCTGCCCCAAATGGGACAAAATTTGTACCACGGCATGTTGATGCCGCTCCATGATAGCATGCCAAGTGTCATGAATTTCAAATGAGTTTTGGATTTACTAGATTTTAAAAACCTGGCATCTCAATGTTTTGCCGGCAATCAATGGTGCCCTGTTTTTCGAAATTCATTGTCATTTCTTGCATGGGACCTAAGCATGCACCCAAGGACACAGATTTGATTTTTCAACCAATTTGTATGCACTGGAGCATGTGCATGTAGTTCAAATTTGAATTATGCACATAAATGCATTGAAAACTAAGTTAATGCATAAAAATGTCCAAATGAACCCCAAAAAATCACAAAAAATTCACAAAACACTCCTGTTGTTCTATGTTGACACAAGAAAAAAATTTGGAAGCAATAAGTGGCAATGGATATCATTTCGTCTGCAAAGGTGGGATGTTCCCTACCGAAAGCCATCATGCTTGTCGTGAGAAGCTCCGGTTTGTGAGAAGCATAGACCCAAACCTGCCCCAAATGGGACAAAATTTGTACCACGGTGTGTTGATGCCGCTCCATGATAGCATGCCAAGTTTCATGAATTTCAGACGAGTTTTGGATTTACTAGAATTTAAAAACCAGTATCCTCAATGTTTTGCAGGCAATCAACGATGCCCTGGTGTTCGAAATTCATTCTCTTTTCTTGAATGGGACCTAAGGATGCACCCAAGGACACAGATTTGATTTTCCAACCAATTTATATGCACTGGAGAATGTGCATGTAGTTCAAATTTGAATTATGCACATAAATGCATTGAAAACTCAGTTAATGCATAAAAATGTCCAAATGAACCCCGAAAAATCACAAAAATTCACACAACACTCCTGTTGTTCTATGTTGGCTTGAGAAAAAAATTTGGAAGAAATAAGAGGCAATGGATATCATTTCGTCCCCAAAGGTGGGACGTTCCCTACCGAAAACCATCATGCTTGTTGTGAGAAGCTCCGGTTTGTGAGAAGAACATACCCAAACTTGCCCCAAATGGGACAAACCTTGTACCACGGCATGTTAATGCCGCTCCATGATAGCATGCCAAGTTTCAGGAATTTCAGACGAGTTTTGGATTTACTAGAATTTAAAAACCAGGCATCTCAATGTTTTGCTGGCAATCAACGGTGGCCTGGTGTTCGAAATTCATTCCCATTTCTTGCATGGGACCTAAGCATGCACCCAAGGACACATATTTTATTTTTCAACCAATTTATATGCACTAGAGCATGTGCATGTAGGTCAAATTTGAATATGCACATAAATGCATTGAAAACTCAGTTAATGCAACAAAATTTCCAAACGAAAAGCGAAAAATAAAAAAACTCATAGAACACTCCTGTTGTGCTATGTTGACACGAGAAATTTTTTTGGAAGCAATAAGTGGCAGTGCATATCGTTTCATTCCCAAAGGTGGGACGTTCCCTACCGAAAACCATCATGCTTGTTGTGAGAAGCTCCGGTTTGTGAGAAGCATATACCCAAACCTGCCCAAATGGGACAAAATTTGAACCACGGCATGTTGATGCCGCTCCATGATAGCATGCCAAGTTTCATGAATTTCAGATGAGTTTTGGATTTACTAGAATTTAAAAACCTGGCATCTCAATGTTTTGCCGGTAACCAACGGTGCCCTAGTGTTCGAAATTCATTGTCATTTCTTGCATGGGACCTAAGCATGCACCCTAGGACACATATTTGATTTTTCAACCAATTTGTATGCATTGGAGCATGTGCATGTAGTTCAAATTTGAATTATGCACATAAATGCATTGAAAACTAAGTTAATGCATAAAAATGTCCAAATGATCCCCAAAAAATCACAAAAAATTCACAAAACACTCCTGTTGTTCTATGTTGACACAAGAAAAAAATTTGGAAGCAATAAGTGGCAATGGATATCGTTTCGTCTGCAAAGGTGGGACGTTCCCTACCGAAAGCCATCATGCTTGTCGTGAGAAGCTCCGGTTTGTGAGAAGCATATACCCAAACCTGCCCCAAATGGGACAAAATTTGTACCACGGTGTGTTGATGCCGCTCCATGATAGCATGCCAAGTTTCATGAATTTTAGACGAGTTTTGAATTTACTAGAATTTAAAAACCAGGATCCTCAATGTTTTGCCGGCAATGAACGGTGCCCCAGTGTTCGAAATTCATTCCCATTTCTTGCATGGGACCTAAGGATGCACCCAAGGACACATATTTGATTTTTCAACCAATTTATATGCACTGGAGCATGTGCATGTAGTTCAAATTTGAATTATGCACATAAATGCATTGAAAACTCAGTTAATGCATAAAAATTTCCAAATGAACCCCGAAAAATCACAAAAATTCACACAACACTCCTGTTGTTCTATGTTGGCATGAGAAAAAAATTGGAAGCAATAAGAGGCAATGGATATCATTTCGTCCCCAAAGGTGGGACGTTCCCTACCGAAAACCATGAGGCTTGTTGTGAGAAGCTCCGGTTTGTGAGAAGAACATACCCAAACTTGCCCCAAATGGGACAAACCTTGTACCACGGCATGTTAATGCCGCTCCATGATAGCATGCCAAGTTTCAGGAATTTCAGACGTGTTTTGGATTTACTAGAATTTAAAAACAAGGCATCTCAATGTTTTGCTGGCAATCAACGGTGCCCTGGTGTTCGAAATTCATTCCCATTTCTTGCATGGGACCTAAGCATGCACCCAAGGACACATATTTGTTTTTTCAACCAATTTATATGCACTGGAGCATGTGCATGTAGTTCAAATTTTAATTATGCACATAAATGCATTGAAAACTCAGTTAATGCATAAAAATGTCCAAACGAACCCCGAAAAATAAAAAAACTCATAGAACACTCCTATTGTGCTATGTTGACACGAGAATTTTTTTTGGAAGCAATAAGTGGCAATGGATATCGTTTCATCCCCAAAGGTGGGACGTTCCCTACCGAAAACCATCATGCTTGCTGTGAGAAGCTCCGGTTTGTGCGAAGCATGTACCCAAACCTGCCCCAAATGGGACAAAATTTGTACCACGGCATGTTGATGCCGCTCCATGATAGCATGCCATGTGTCATGAATTTCAAATGAGTTTTGGATTTACTAGATTTTAAAAACCTGGCATCTCAATGTTTTGTCGGCAATCAATGGTGCCCTGTTTTTCGAAATTCATTGTCATTTCTTGCATGGGACCTAAGCATGCACCCAAGGACAAAGATTTGATTTTTCAACCAATTTGTATGCACTGGAGCATGTGCATGTAGTTCAAATTTGAATTATGCACATAAATGCATTGAAAACTAAGTTAATGCATAAAAATGTCCAAATGAACCCCAAAAAATCACAAAAAATTCACAAAACACTCCTGTTGTTCTATGTTGACACAAGAAAAAAATTTGGAAGCAATAAGTGGCAATGGATATCGTTTCGTCTGCAAAGGTGGGATGTTCCCTCGCGAAAGCCATCATGCTTGTCGTGAGAAGCTCCGGTTTGTGAGAAGCATAGACCCAAACCTGCCCCAAATGGGACAAAATTTGTACCACGGTGTGTTGATGCCGCTCCATGATAGCATGCCAAGTTTCATGAATTGCAGACGAGTTTTGGATTTACTAGAATTTAAAAACCAGGATCCTCAATGTTTTGCAGGCAATCAACGATGCCCTGGTGTTCGAAATTCATTCTCATTTCTTGCATGGGACCTAAGGATGCACCCAAGGACATAGATTTGATTTTCCAACCCATTTATATGCACTGGAGCACGTGCATGTAGTTCAAATTTGAATTATGCACATAAATGCATTGAAAACTCAGTTAATGCATAAAAATGTCCAAATGAACCCCGAAAAATCACAAAAATTCACAAAACACTCCTGTTGTTCTATGTTGGCATGAGAAAAAAATTTGGAAGCAATAAAAGGCAATGGATATCATTTCGTCCCCAAAGGTGGGACGTTCCCTACCGAAAACCATCATGCTTGTTGTGAGAAGCTCCGGTTTGTAAGAAGAACATACCCAAACTTGCCCCAAATGGGACAAACCTTGTACCACGGCATGTTAATGCCGCTCCATGATAGCATGCCAAGTTTCAGGAATTTCAGACGAGTTTTGGATTTACTAGAATTTAAAAACCAGGCATCTCAATGTTTTGCTGGCAATCAACGGTGGCCTGGTGTTCGAAATTCATTCCCATTTCTTGCATGGGACCTAAGCATGCACCCAAGGACACATATTTTATTTTTCAACCAATTTATATGCACTAGAGCGTGTGCATGTAGGTCAAATTTGAATATGCACATAAATGCATTGAAAACTCAGTTAATGCAACAAAATTTCCAAACGAAAAGCGAAAAATAAAAAAACTCATAGAACACTCCTGTTGTGCTATGTTGACACGAGAAATTTTTTTGGAAGCAATAAGTGGCAGTGCATATCGTTTCATTCCCAAAGGTGGGACGTTCCCTACCGAAAACCATCATGCTTGTTGTGAGAAGCTCCGGTTTGTGAGAAGCATATACCCAAACCTGCCCAAATGGGACAAAATTTGAACCACGGCATGTTGGTGCCGCTCCATGATAGCATGCCAAGTTTCATGAATTTCAGATGAGTTTTGGATTTACTAGAATTTAAAAACCTAGCATCTCAATGTTTTGCCGGTAACCAACGGTGCCCTAGTGTTCGAAATTCATTGTCATTTCTTGCATGGGACCTAAGCATGCACCCTAGGACACATATTTGATTTTTCAACCAATTTGTATGCATTGGAGCATGTGCATGTAGTTCAAATTTGAATTATGCACATAAATGCATTGAAAACTAAGTTAATGCATAAAAATGTCCAAATGATCCCCAAAAAATCACAAAAAATTCACAAAACACTCCTGTTGTTCTATGTTGACACAAGAAAAAAATTTGGAAGCAATAAGTGGCAATGGATATCGTTTCGTCTGCAAAGGTGGGACGTTCCCTACCGAAAGCCATCATGCTTGTCGTGAGAAGCTCCGGTTTGTGAGAAGCATATACCCAAACCTGCACCAAATGGTACAAAATTTGTACCACTGTGTGTTGATGCCGCTCCATGATAGCATGCCAAGTTTCATGAATTTCAGACGAGTTTTGGATTTACTAGAATTTAAAAACCAGGATCCTCAATGTTTTGCCGGCAATGAACGGTGCCCCGGTGTTCGAAATTCATTCCCATTTCTTGCATGGGACCTAAGGATGCACCCAAGGACACATATTTGATTTTTCAACCAATTTATATGCACTGGAGCATGTGCATGTAGTTCAAATTTGAATTATGCACATAAATGCATTGAAAACTCAGTTAATGCATAAAAATTTCCAAATGAACCCCGAAAAATCACAAAAATTCACACAACACTCCTGTTGTTCTATGTTGGCATGAGAAAAAAAATTGGAAGCAATAAGAGGCAATGGATATCATTTCGTCCCCAAAGGTGGGACGTTCCCTACCGAAAACCATGAGGCTTGTTGTGAGAAGCTCCGGTTTGTGAGAAGAACGTACCCAAACTTGCCCCAAATGGGACAAACCTTGTACCACGGCATGTTAATGCCGCTCCATGATAGCATGCCAAGTTTCAGGAATTTCAGACGTGTTTTGGATTTACTAGAATTTAAAAACCAGGCATCTCAATGTTTTGCTGGCAATCAACGGTGCCCTGGTGTTCGAAATTCATTCCCATTTCTAGCATGGGACCTAAGCATGCACCCAAGGACACATATTTGTTTTTTCAACCAATTTATATGCACTGGAGCATGTGCATGTAGTTCAAATTTTAATTATGCACATAAATGCATTGAAAACTCAGTTAATGCATAAAAATGTCCAAACGAACCCCGAAAAATAAAAAAACTCATAGAACACTCCTGTTGTGCTATGTTGACACGAGAATTTTTTTTGGAAGCAATAAGTGGCAATGGATATCGTTTCATCCCCAAAGGTGGGACGTTCCCTACCGAAAACCATCATGCTTGCTGTGAGAAGCTCCGGTTTGTGCGAAGCATGTACCCAAACCTGCCCCAAATGGGACAAAATTTGTACCACGGCATGTTGATGCCGCTCCATGATAGCATGCCATGTGTCATGAATTTCAAATGAGTTTTGGATTTACTAGATTTTAAAAACCTGGCATCTCAATGTTTTGCCGGTAATCAACGGTGCCATGGTGTTCGAAATTCATTGTCATTTCTTGCATGGGACCTAAGCATGCACCCTAGGACACATATTTGATTTTTCAACCAATTTATATGCACTAGAGCATGTGCATGTAGTTCAAATTTGAATTATGCACATAAATGCATTAAAAATAAGTAATGCATAAAAATGTCCAAACGAACCCCAAAAAATCACAAAAATTCGCACAACACTCCTGTTGTTCTATGTTGACACAAGAAAAAAAATTGGAAGCAATAAGTGGCAATGGATATCGTTTCGTCTGCAAAGGTGGGACGTTCCCTACCGAAAGCCATCATGCATGTTGTGAGAAACTCCGATTTGTGAGAAGCATATACCCAAGCCTGCCCCACATGGGACAAAATTTGTACCACAACATGTTGATGCCGCTCCATGATAGCATGCCATGTTTCATGAATTTCAGACGAGTTTTGGATTTACTAGAATTTAAAAACCAGGCATCTCAATGTTTCGCCGGCAATCAACGGTGCCCTGGTGTTCGAAATTCATTCCCATTTCTTGGATGGGACCTAAGCATGCACCCAAGGACACAAATTTGATTTTTCAAGCAATTTATATGCACTGGAGCATGTGCATGTAGTTCAAATTTGAATTATGCACATAAATGCATTGAAAACTCAGTTAATGCATAAAAATGTCCAAATGAACCCCGAAAAATCACAAAAATTCACACAACACTCCTGTTGTTCTATGTTGGCATGAGAAAAAAATTTGGAAGCAATAAGAGGCAATGGATATCATTTCGTCCCCAAAGGTGGTACGTTCCCTACCGAAAACCATCATGCTTGTTGTGAGAAGCTCCGGTTTGTGAGAAGCACATACCCAAACTTGCCCCAAATGGGACAAACCTTGTACCACGGCATGTTAATGCCGCTCCATGATAGCATACCAAGTTTTAGGAATTTCAGACGAGTTTTGGATTTACTAGAATTTAAAAACCAGGCATCTCAATGTTTTGCTGGCAATCAACGGTGGCCTGGTGTTCGAAATTCATTCCCATTTCTAGCATGGGACCTAAGCATGCACCCAAGGACACATATTTGATTTTCCAACCAATTTATATGTACTAGAGCATGTGCATGTAGTTCAAATTTGAATATGCACATAAATGCATTGAAAACTCAGTTAATGCATAAAAATGTCCAAACGAACCCCGAAAAATAAAAAAAACTCATAGAACACTCCTGTTGTGCTATGTTGACACGAGAAATTTTTTTGGAAGCAATAAGTGGCAGTGGATATCGTTTCATTCCCAAAGGTGGGACGTTCCCTACCGAAAACCATCATGCTTGCTGTGAGAAGCTCCGGTTTGTGAGAAGCATATACCCAAACCTGCCCCAAATGGGACAAAATTTGTACCACGGCATGTTGCTGCCGCTCCATGATAGCATGCCAAGTTTCATGAATTTCAGATGAGTTTTGGATTTACTAGAATTTAAAAACCTGGCATCTCAATGTTTTTTCGGTAATCAACGGTGCCCTGGTGTTCGAAATTCATTGTCATTTCTTGCATGGGACCTAAGCATGCACCCTAGGACACATATTTGATTTTTCAACCAATTTGTATGCACTGGAGCATGTGCATGTAGTTCAAATTTGAATTATGCACATAAATGCATTGAAAACTAAGTTAATGCATAAAAATGTCCAAATGAACCCCAAAAAATCACAAAAATTCGCACAACACTCCTGTTGTTCTATGTTGACACAAGAAAAAAATTGGAAGCAATAAGTGGCAATGGATATCGTTTTGTCTGCAAAGGTGGGACGTTCCCTACCGAAAGCCATCATGCTTGTTGTGAGAAGCTTCGGTTTGTAAGAAGCATATACCCAAGCCTGCCCCACATGGGACAAAATTTGTACCACAACATGTTGATGCCGCTCCATGATAGCATGCCATGTTTCGTGAATTTCAGACGAGTTTTGGATTTACTAGAATTTAAAAACCAGGCATCTCAATGTTTTGCCGGCAATCAACGGTGCCCTGGTGTTCGAAATTCATTCCCATTTCTTGCATGGGATCTAAGCATGCACCCAAGGACACAGATTTGATTTTTCAACCAATTTATATGCACTGGAGCATGTGCATGTAGTTCAAATTTGAATTATGCACATAAATGCATTGAAAACTCAGTTAATGCATAAAAATGTCCAAACGAACGCCGAAAAATGACAAAAATTCACACAACACTCCTGTTGTTCTATGTTCACACGAGAAAAAAAATTGGTAGCAATAAGAGGCAATGGATATCATTTCGTCCCCAAAGGTGGGACGTTCCCTACCGAAAGCCATCATGCTTGTCGTGAGAAGCTCCGGTTTGTGAGAAACATATACCCAAACCTGCCCCAAATGGGACAAAATTTGTACCACGGCGTGTTGATGCCGCTCCATGATAGCATGCCAAGTTTCATGAATTTCAGACGAGTTTTGGATTTACTAGAATTTAAAAACCAGGATCCTCAATGTTTTGCTGGCAATCAACGGTGCCCTGGTGTTCGAAATTCATTCCCATTTCTTGCATGGGACCTAAGGATGCACCCAAGGACACAGATTTGATTTTTCAACCAATTTATATGCACTGGAGCATGTGCATGTAGTTCAAATTTGAATTATGCACATAAATGCATTGAAAACTCAGCTAATGCATAAAAATGTCCAAACGAACCCCGAAAAATAAAAAATCATAGAACCCTCCTGTTGTGCTATGTTGACACGAGAAATTTTTTTGGAAGCAATAAGTGGCAGTGGATATCGTTTCATTCCCAAAGGTGGGACGTTCCCTACCGAAAACCATCATGCTTGTTGTGAGAAGCTCCGGTTTGTGAGAAGCATATACCCAAACCTGCCCCAAATGGGACAAAATTTGTACCACGGCATGTTGATGCCGCTCCATGATAGCATGCCAAGTTTCATGAATTTCAGATGAGTTTTGGATTTACTAGAATTTAAAAACCTGGCATCTCAATGTTTTGCCGGTAATCAACGGTGCCCTGGTGTTCGAAATTCATTGTCATTTCTTGCATGGGACCTAAGCATGCACCCTAGGACACATATTTGATTTTTCAACCAATTTGTATGCACTGGAGCATGTGCATGTAGTTCAAATTTGAATTATGCACATAAATGCATTGAAAACTAAGTTAATGCATAAAAATGTCCAAATGAACCCCAAAAAATCACAAAAAATTCACAAAACACTCCTGTTGTTCTATGTTGACACAAGAAAAAAATTTGGAAGCAATAAGTGGCAATGGATATCGTTTCGTCTGCAAAGGTGGGACGTTCCCTACCGAAAGCCATCATGCTTGTCGTGAGAAGCTCCGGTTTGTGAGAAGCATATACCCAAACCTGCCCCAAATGGGACAAAACTTGTACCACGGCGTGTTGATGCCGCTCCATGATAGCATGCCAAGTTTCATGAATTTCAGACGAGTTTTGGATTTACTAGAATTTAAAAACCAGGATCCTCAATGTTTTGCCGGCAATCAACGGTGCCCAGGTGTTCGAAATTCATTCCCATTTCTTGCATGGGACCTAAGGATGCACCCACGGACACAGATTTGATTTTCCAACCAATTTATATGCACTGGAGCATGTGCATGTAGTTCAAATTTGAATTATGCACATAAATGCATTGAAAACTCAGTTAATGCATAAAAATGTCCAAATGAACCTCGAAAAATCACAAAAATTCACACAACACTCCTGTTGTTCTATGTTGGCATGAGAAAAAAAATTGGAAGCAATAAGAGGCAATGGATATCATTTCGTCCCCAAAGGTGGGACGTTCCCTACCGAAAACCATGAGGCTTGTTGTGAGAAGCTCCGGTTTGTGAGAAGAACATACCCAACCTTGCCCCAAATGGGACAAACCTTGTACCACGGCATGTTAATGCCGCTCCATGATAGCATGCCAAGTTTCACGAATTTCAGACGAGTTTTGGATTTACTAGAATTTAAAAACCAGGCATCTCAATGTTTTGCTGGCAATCAACGGTGCCCTGGTGTTCGAAAATCATTCCCATTTCTTGCATGGGACCTAAGCATGCACCCTAGGACACATATTTGATTTCTCAACCAATTTATATGCACTGGAGCATGTGCATGTAGTTCAAATTTTAATTTTGCACATAAATGCATTGAAAACTCAGTTAATGCATAAAAATGTCCAAACGAACCCCGAAAAATAAAAAAACTCACAGAACACTCCTGTTGTGCTATGTTGACAGGAGAAATTTTTTGGAAGCAATAAGTGGCAATGGATATCGTTTCATCCCCAAAGGTGGGACGTTCCCTACCGAAAACCATCATGCTTGCTGTGAGAAGCTCCGGTTTGTGAGAAGCATATACCCAGACCTGCCCCAACTGGGACAAAATTTATACCACGGCATGTTGATGCCGCTCCATGATAGCATGCCAAGTTTCATGAATTTCAAATGAATTTTGGATTTACTAGATTTTAAAAACCTGGCATCTCAATGTTTTGCCGGTAATCAACGGTGCCCTGGTGTTCGAAATTCATTGTCATTTCTTCCATGGGACCTAAGCATGCACCCTAGGACACATATTTGATTTTTCAACCAATTTATATGCACTGGAGCATGTGCATGTAGTTCAAATTTGAATTATGCACATAAATGCATTGAAAACTCAGTTAATGCATAAAAATATCCAAACGAACCCCGAAAAATGATAAAAATTCACACAACACTCCTGTTGTTCTATGTTCACACGAGAAAAAAATTGGGAAGCAATAAGAGGCAATGGATATCATTTCGTCCCCAAAGGTGGGACGTTCCCTACCGAAAGCCATCATGCTTGTCGTGAGAAGCTCCAGTTTGTGAGAAACATATACCCAAACCGGCCCCAAATGGGACAAAATTTGTACCACGGCGTGTTGATGCCGCTCCATGATAGCATGCCAAGTTTCATGAATTTCAGACGAGTGTTGGATTTACTAGAATTTAAAAACCAGGATCCTCAATGTTTTGCTGGCAATCAACGGTGCCCTGGTGTTCGAAATTCATTCCCATTTCTTGCATGGGACCTAAGGATGCACCCAAGGACACAGATTTGATTTTTCAACCAATTTATATGCACTGGAGCATGTGCATGTAGTTCAAATTTGAATTATGCACATAAATGCATTGAAAACTCAGCTAATCCATAAAAATGTCCAAACGAACCCCGAAAAATAAAAAATCATAGAACCCTCCTGTTGTGCTATGTTGACCCGAGAATTTTTTTTGGAAGCAATAAGTGGCAGTGGATATCGTTTCATTCCCAAAGGTGGGACGTTCCCTACCGAAAACCATCATGCTTGTTGTGAGAAGCTCCGGTTTGTGAGAAGCATATACCCAAACCTGCCCCAAATGGGACAAAATTTGTACCACGGCATGTTGATGCCGCTCCATGATAGCATGCCAAGTTTCATGAATTTCAGATGAGTTTTGGATTTACTAGAATTTAAAAACCTGGCATCTCAATGTTTTGCCGGTAATCAACGGTGCCCTAGTGTTCGAAATTCATTGTCATTTCTTGCATGGGACCTAAGCATGCACCCTAGGACACATATTTGATTTTTCAACCAATTTGTATGCCCTGGAGCATGTGCATGTAGTTCAAATTTGAATTATGCACATAAATGCATTGAAAACTAAGTTAATGCATAAAAATGTCCAAATGAACCCCAAAAAATCACAAAAAATTCACAAAACACTCCTGTTGTTCTATGTTGACACAAGAAAAAAATTTGGAAGCAATAAGTGCCAATGGATATCGTTTCGTCTGCAAAGGTGGGACGTTCCCTACCGAAAGCCATCATGCTTGTCGTGAGAAGCTCCGGTTTGTGAGAAGCATATACCCAAAGCTGCCCCAAATGGGACAAAATTTGTACCACGGCGTGTTGATGCCGCTCCATGATAGCATGCCAAGTTTCATGAATTTCAGACGAGTTTTGGATTTACTAGAATTTAAAAACCAGGATCCTCAATGTTTTGCCGGCAATCAACGGTGCCCCGGTGTTCGAAATTCATTCCCATTTCTTGCATGGGACCTAAGGATGCACCCAAGGACACATATTTGATTTTTCAACCAATTTATATGCACTGGAGCATGTGCATGTAGTTCAAATTTGAATTATGCACATAAATGCATTGAAAACTCAGTTAATGCATAAAAATGTCCAAATGAACCCCGAAAAATCACAAAAATTCACACAACACTCCTGTTGTTCTATGTTGGCATGAGAAAAAAATTGGAAGCAATAAGAGGCAATGGATATCATTTCGTCCCCAAAGGTGGGACGTTCCCTACCGAAAACCATCATGCTTGTTGTGAGAAGCTCCGGTTTGTGAGAAGAACATACCCAAACTTGCCCCAAATGGGACAAACCTTCTACCACGGCATGTTAATGCCACTCCATGATAGCATGCCAAGCTTCAGGAATTTCAGACGAGTTTTGGATTTACTAGAATTTAAAAACCAGGCATCTCAATGTTTTGCTGGCAATCAACGATGGCCTGGTGTTCGAAATTCATTCCCATTTCTTGCATGGGACCTAAGCATGCACCCAAGGACACATATTTGATTTTTCAACCAATTTATATGCACTAGAGCATGTGCATGTAGTTCAAATTTGAATATGCACATAAATGCATTGAAAACTCAGTTAATGCAACAAAATTTCCAAACGAACCCCGAAAAATAAAAAAACTCATAGAACACTCCTGTTGTGCTATGTTGACACGAGAAATTTTTTTTGGAAGCAATAAGTGGCAGTGCAGATCGTTTCATTCCCAAAGGTGGGACGTTCCCTACCGAAAACCATCATGCTTGTTGTGAGAAGCTCCGGTTTGTGAGAAGCATATACCCAAACCTGCCCCAAATGGGACAAAATTTGAACCACGGCATGTTGATGCCGCTCCATGATAGCATGCCAAGTTTCATGAATTTCAGATGAGTTTTGGATTTACTAGAATTTAAAAACCTGGCATCTCAATGTTTTGCCGGTAATCAACGGTGCCCTGGTGTTCGAAATTCATTGTCATTTCTTGCATGGGACCTAAGCATGCACCCTAGGACACATATTTGATTTTTCAACCAATTTGTATGCACTGGAGCATGTGCATGTAGTTCAAATTTGAATTTTGCACATAAATGCATTGAAAACTAAGTTAATGCATAAAAATGTCCAAATGAACCCCAAAAAATCACAAAAAATTCACAAAAAAACACTCCTGTTGTTCTATGTTGACACAAGAAAAAAATTTGGAAGCAATAAGTGGCAATGGATATCGTTCCGTCTGCAAAGGTGGGACGTTCCCTACCGAAAGCCATCATGCTTGTCGTGAGAAGCTCCGGTTTTTGAGAAGCATATACCCAAACCTACCCCAAATGGGACAAAATTTGTACCACGGCGTGTTGATGCCGCTCCATGATAGCATGCCAAGTTTCATGAATTTCAGACGAGTTTTGGATTTACTAGAATTTAAAAACCAGGATCCTCAATGTTTTGCCGGCAATCAACGGTGCCCCGGTGTTCGAAATTCATTCCCATTTCTTGCATGGGACCTAAGGATGCACCCAAGGACACATATTTGATTTTTCAACCAATTTATATGCACTGGAGCATGTGCATGTAGTTCAAATTTGAATTATGCACATAAATGCATTGAAAACTCAGTTAATGCATAAAAATTTCCAAATGAACCCTGAAAAATCACAAAAATTCACACAACACTCCTGTTGTTCTATGTTGGCATGAGAAAAAATTTTGGAAGCAATAAGAGGCAATGGATATCATTTCGTCCCCAAAGGTGGGACGTTCCCTACCGAAAACCATGAGGCTTGTTGTGAGAAGCTCCGGTTTGTGAGAAGAACATACCCAAACTTGCCCCAAATGGGACAAACCTTGTACCACGGCATGTTAATGCCGCTCCATGATAGCATGCCAAGTTTCAGGAATTTCAGACGTGTTTTGGATTTACTAGAATTTAAAAACCAGGCATCTCAATGTTTTGCTGGCAATCAACGGTGGCCTGGTGTTCGAAATTCATTCCCATTTCTAGCATGGGACCTAAGCATGCACCCAAGGACACATATTTGATTTTTCAACCAATTTATATGCACTGGAGCATGTGCATGTAGTTCAAATTTTAATTATGCACATAAATGCATTGAAAACTCAGTTAATGCATAAAAATGTCCAAACGATCCCCGAAAAATAAAAAAACTCATAGAACACTCCTGTTGTGCTATGTTGACACGAGAATTTTTTTTGGAAGCAATAAGTGGCAATGGATATCGTTTCATCCCCAAAGGTGGGACGTTCCCTACCGAAAACCATCATGCTTGCTGTGAGAAGCTCCGGTTTGTGCGAAGCATGTACCCAAACCTGCCCCAAATGGGACAAAATTTGTACCACGGCATGTTGATGCCGCTCCATGATAGCATGCCATGTGTCATGAATTTCAAATGAGTTTTGGATTTACTAGATTTTAAAAACCTGGCATCTCAATGTTTTGCCGGCAATCAATGGTGCCCTGTTTTTCGAAATTCATTGTCATTTCTTGCATGGGACCTAAGCATGCACCCAAGGACACAGATTTGATTTTTCAACCAATTTGTATGCACTGGAGCATGTGCATGTAGTTCAAATTTGAATTATGCACATAAATGCATTGAAAACTAAGTTAATGCATAAAAATGTCCAAATGAACCCCAAAAAATCACAAAAAATTCACAAAACACTCCTGTTGTTCTATGTTGACACAAGAAAAAAATTTGGAAGCAATAAGTGGCAATGGATATCGTTTCGTCTGCAAAGGTGGGATGTTCCCTACCGAAAGCCATCATGCTTGTCGTGAGAAGCTCCGGTTTGTGAGAAGCATAGACCCAAACCTGCCCCAAATGGGACAAAATTTGTACCACGGTGTGTTGATGCCGCTCCATGAGAGCATGCCAAGTTTCATGAATTTCAGACGAGTTTTGGATTTACTAGAATTTAAAAACCAGGATCCTCAATGTTTTGCAGGCAATCAACGATGCCCTGGTGTTCGAAATTCATTCTCATTTCTTGCATGGGACCTAAGGATGCACCCAAGGACACAGATTTGATTTTCCAACCAATTTATATGCACTGGAGCATGTGCATGTAGTTCAAATTTGAATTATGCACATAAATGCATTGAAAACTCAGTTAATGCATAAAAATGTCCAAATGAACCCCGAAAAATCACAAAAATTCACACAACACTCCTGTTGTTCTATGTTGGCATGAGAAAAAAATTTGGAAGCAATAAGGGGCAATGGATATCATTTCGTCCCCAAAGGTGGGACGTTCCCTACCGAAAACCATCATGCTTGTTGTGAGAAGCTCCGGTTTGTGAGAAGAACATACCCAAACTTGCCCCAAATGGGACAAACCTTGTACCACGGCATGTTAATGCCGCTCCATGATAGCATGCCAAGTTTCAGGAATTTCAGACGAGTTTTGGATTTACTAGAATTTAAAAACCAGGTATCTCAATGTTTTGCTGGCAATCAACGGTGGCCTGGTGTTCGAAATTCATTCCCATTTCTTGCATGGGACCTAAGCATGCACCCAAGGACACATATTTTATTTTTCAACCAATTTATATGCACTAGAGCATGTGCATGTAGGTCAAATTTGAATATGCACATAAATGCATTGAAAACTCAGTTAATGCAACAAAATTTCCAAACGAAAAGCGAAAAATAAAAAAACTCATAGAACACTCCTGTTGTGCTATGTTGACACGAGAAATTTTTTTGGAAGCAATAAGTGGCAGTGCATATCGTTTCATTCCCAAAGGTGGGACGTTCCCTACCGAAAACCATCATGCTTGTTGTGAGAAGCTCCGGTTTGTGAGAAGCATATACCCAAACCTGCCCAAATGGGACAAAATTTGAACCACGGCATGTTGATGCCGCTCCATGATAGCATGCCAAGTTTCATGAATTTCAGATGAGTTTTGGATTTACTAGAATTTAAAAACCTGGCATCTCAATGTTTTGCCGGTAACCAACGGTGCCCTAGTGTTTGAAATTCATTGTCATTTCTTGCATGGGACCTAAGCATGCACCCTAGGACACATATTTGATTTTTCAACCAATTTGTATGCATTGGAGCATGTGCATGTAGTTCAAATTTGAATTATGCACATAAATGCATTGAAAACTAAGTTAATGCATAAAAATGTCCAAATGATCCCCAAAAAATCACAAAAAATTCACAAAACACTCCTGTTGTTCTTTGTTGACACAAGAAAAAAATTTGGAAGCAATAAGTGGCAATGGATATCGTTTCGTCTGCAAAGGTGGGACGTTCCCTACCGAAAGCCATCATGCTTGTCGTGAGAAGCTCCGGTTTGTGAGAAGCATATACCCAAACCTGCCCCAAATGGGACAAAATTTGCACCACGGTGTGTTGATGCCGCTCCATGATAGCATGCCAAGTTTCATGAATTTCAGACGAGTTTTGGATTTACTAGAATTTAAAAACCAGGATCCTCAATGTTTTGCCGGCAATGAACGGTGCCCCGGTGTTCGAAATTCATTCCCATTTCTTGCATGGGACCTAAGGATGCACCCAAGGACACATATTTGATTTTTCAACCAATTTATATGCACTGGAGCATGTGCATGTAGTTCAAATTTGAATTATGCACATAAATGCATTGAAAACTCAGTTAATGCATAAAAGTTTCCAAATGAACCCCGAAAAATCACAAAAATTCACACAACACTCCTGTTGTTCTATGTTGGCATGAGAAAAAAAATTGGAAGCAATAAGAGGCAATGGATATCATTTCGTCCCCAAAGGTGGGACGTTCCCTACCGAAAACCATGAGGCTTGTTGTGAGAAGCTCCGGTTTGTGAGAAGAACATACCCAAACTTGCCCCAAATGGGACAAACCTTGTACCACGGCATGTTAATGCCGCTCCATGATAGCATGCCAAGTTTCAGGAATTTCAGACGTGTTTTGGATTTACTAGAATTTAAAAACCAGGCATCTCAATGTTTTGCTGGCAATCAACGGTGGCCTGGTGTTCGAAATTCATTCCCATTTCTAGCATGGGACCTAAGCATGCACCCAAGGACACATATTTGTTTTTTCAACCAATTTATATGCACTGGAGCATGTGCATGTAGTTCAAATTTTAATTATGCACATAAATGCATTGAAAACTCAGTTAATGCATAAAAATGTCCAAACGAACCCCGAAAAATAAAAAAACTCATAGAACACTCCTGTTGTGCTATGTTGACACGAGAATTTTTTTTGGAAGCAATAAGTGGCAATGGATATCGTTTCATCCCCAAAGGTGGGACGTTCCCTACCGAAAACCATCATGCTTGCTGTGAGAAGCTCCGGTTTGTGCGAAGCATGTACCCAAACCTGCCCCAAATGGGACAAAATTTGTACCACGGCATGTTGATGCCGCTCCATGATAGCATGCCATGTGTCATGAATTTCAAATGAGTTTTGGATTTACTAGATTTTAAAAACCTGGCATCTCAATGTTTTGCCGGCAATCAATGGTGCCCTGTTTTTCGAAATTCATTGTCATTTCTTGCATGGGACCTAAGCATGCACCCAAGGACACAGATTTGATTTTTCAACCAATTTGTATGCACTGGAGCATGTGCATGTAGTTCAAATTTGAATTATGCACATAAATGCATTGAAAACTAAGTTAATGCATAAAAATGTCCAAATGAACCCCAAAAAATCACAAAAAATTCACAAAACACTCCTGTTGTTCTATGTTGACACAAGAAAAAAATTTGGAAGCAATAAGTGGCAATGGATATCGTTTCGTCTGCAAAGGTGGGATGTTCCCTACCGAAAGCCATCATGCTTGTCGTGAGAAGCTCCGGTTTGTGAGAAGCATAGACCCAAACCTGCCCCAAATGGGACAAAATTTGTACCACGGTGTGTTGATGCCGCTCCATGATAGCATGCCAAGTTTCATGAATTTCAGACCAGTTTTGGATTTACTAGAATTTAAAAACCAGGATCCTCAATGTTTTGCAGGCAATCAACGATGCCCTGGTGTTCGAAATTCATTCTCATTTCTTGCATGGGACCTAAGGATGCACCCAAGGACACAGATTTGATTTTCCAACCAATTTATATGCACTGGAGCATGTGCATGTAGTTCAAATTTGAATTATGCACATAAATGCATTGAAAACTCAGTTAATGCATAAAAATGTCCAAATGAACCCCGAAAAATCACAAAAATTCACACAACACTCCTGTTGTTCTATGTTGGCATGAGAAAAAAATTTGGAAGCAATAAGGGGCAATGGATATCATTTCGTCCCCAAAGGTGGGACGTTCCCTACCGAAAACCATCATGCTTGTTGTGAGAAGCTCCGGTTTGTGAGAAGAACATACCCAAACTTGCCCCAAATGGGACAAACCTTGTACCACGGCATGTTAATGCCGCTCCATGATAGCATGCCAAGTTTCAGGAATTTCAGACGAGTTTTGGATTTACTAGAATTTAAAAACCAGGTATCTCAATGTTTTGCTGGCAATCAACGGTGGCCTGGTGTTCGAAATTCATTCCCATTTCTTGCATGGGACCTAAGCATGCACCCAAGGACACATATTTTATTTTTCAACCAATTTATATGCACTAGAGCATGTGCATGTAGGTCAAATTTGAATATGCACATAAATGCATTGAAAACTCAGTTAATGCAACAAAATTTCCAAACGAAAAGCGAAAAATAAAAAAACTCATAGAACACTCCTGTTGTGCTATGTTGACACGAGAAATTTTTTTGGAAGCAATAAGTGGCAGTGCATATCGTTTCATTCCCAAAGGTGGGACGTTCCCTACCGAAAACCATCATGCTTGTTGTGAGAAGCTCCGGTTTGTGAGAAGCATATACCCAAACCTGCCCAAATGGGACAAAATTTGAACCACGGCATGTTGATGCCGCTCCATGATAGCATGCCAAGTTTCATGAATTTCAGATGAGTTTTGGATTTACTAGAATTTAAAAACCTGGCATCTCAATGTTTTGCCGGTAACCAACGGTGCCCTAGTGTTCGAAATTCATTGTCATTTCTTGCATGGGACCTAAGCATGCACCCTAGGACACATATTTGATTTTTCAACCAATTTGTATGCATTGGAGCATGTGCATGTAGTTCAAATTTGAATTATGCACATAAATGCATTGAAAACTAAGTTAATGCATAAAAATGTCCAAATGATCCCCAAAAAATCACAAAAAATTCACAAAACACTCCTGTTGTTCTATGTTGACACAAGAAAAAAATTTGGAAGCAATAAGTGGCAATGGATATCGTTTCGTCTGCAAAGGTGGGACGTTCCCTACCGAAAGCCATCATGCTTGTCGTGAGAAGCTCCGGTTTGTGAGAAGCATATACCCAAACCTGCCCCAAATGGGACAAAATTTGTACCACGGTGTGTTGATGCCGCTCCATGATAGCATGCCAAGTTTCATGAATTTCAGACGAGTTTTGGATTTACTAGAATTTAAAAACCAGGATCCTCAATGTTTTGCCGGCAATGAACGGTGCCCCAGTGTTCGAAATTCATTCCCATTTCTTGCATGGGACCTAAGGATGCACCCAAGGACACATATTTGATTTTTCAACCAATTTATATGCACTGGAGCATGTGCATGTAGTTCAAATTTGAATTATGCACATAAATGCATTGAAAACTCAGTTAATGCATAAAAATTTCCAAATGAACCCCGAAAAATCACAAAAATTCACACAACACTCCTGTTGTTCTATGTTGGCATGAGAAAAAAAATTGGAAGCAATAAGAGGCAATGGATATCATTTCGTCCCCAAAGGTGGGACGTTCCCTACCGAAAACCATGAGGCTTGTTGTGAGAAGCTCCGGTTTGTGAGAAGAACATACCCAAACTTGCCCCAAATGGGACAAACCTTGTACCACGGCATGTTAATGCCGCTCCATGATAGCATGCCAAGTTTCAGGAATTTCAGACGAGTTTTGGATTTACTAGAATTTAAAAACCAGGCATCTCAATGTTTTGCTGGCAATCAACGGTGCCCTGGTGTTCGAAATTCATTCCCATTTCTTGCATGGGACCTAAGCATGCACCCAAGGACACATATTTGATTTTTCAACCAATTTATATGCACTGGAGCATGTGCATGTAGTTCAAATTTTAATTATGCACATAAATGCATTGAAAACTCAGTTAATGCAACAAAATTTCCAAACGAAAAGCGAAAAATAAAAAAAACTCATAGAACACTCCTGTTGTGCTATGTTGACACGAGAATTTTTTTGGAAGCAATAAGTGGCAATGGATATCGTTTCATCCCCAAAGGTGGGACGTTCCCTACCGAAAACCATCATGCTTGCTGTGAGAAGCTCCGGTTTGTGAGAAGCATATACCCAAACCTGCCCCAAATGGGACAAAATTTGTACCACGGCATGTTGATGCCGCTCCATGATAGCATGCCAAGTGTCATGAATTTCAAATGAGTTTTGGATTTACTAGATTTTAAAAACCTGGCATCTCAATGTTTTGCCGGCAATCAATGGTGCCCTGTTTTTCGAAATTCATTGTCATTTCTTGCATGGGACCTAAGCATGCACCCAAGGACACAGATTTGATTTTTCAACCAATTTGTATGCACTGGAGCATGTGCATGTAGTTCAAATTTGAATTATGCACATAAATGCATTGAAAACTAAGTTAATGCATAAAAATGTCCAAATGAACCCCAAAAAATCACAAAAAATTCACAAAACACTCCTGTTGTTCTATGTTGACACAAGAAAAAAATTTGGAAGCAATAAGTGGCAATGGATATCGTTTCGTCTGCAAAGGTGGGATGTTCCCTACCGAAAGCCATCATGCTTGTCGTGAGAAGCTCCGGTTTGTGAGAAGCATAGACCCAAACCTGCCCCAAATGGGACAAAATTTGTACCACGGTGTGTTGATGCCGCTCCATGAGAGCATGCCAAGTTTCATGAATTTCAGACGAGTTTTGGATTTACTAGAATTTAAAAACCAGGATCCTCAATGTTTTGCAGGCAATCAACGATGCCCTGGTGTTCGAAATTCATTCTCATTTCTTGCATGGGACCTAAGGATGCACCCAAGGACACAGATTTGATTTTCCAACCAATTTATATGCACTGGAGCATGTGCATGTAGTTCAAATTTGAATTATGCACATAAATGCATTGAAAACTCAGTTAATGCATAAAAATGTCCAAATGAACCCCGAAAAATCACAAAAATTCACACAACACTCCTGTTGTTCTATGTTGGCATGAGAAAAAAATTTGGAAGCAATAAGAGGCAATGGATATCATTTCGTCCCCAAAGGTGGGACGTTCCCTACCGAAAACCATCATGCTTGTTGTGAGAAGCTCCGGTTTGTGAGAAGAACATACCCAAACTTGCCCCAAATGGGACAAACCTTGTACCACGGCATGTTAATGCCGCTCCATGATAGCATGCCAAGTTTCAGGAATTTCAGACAAGTTTTGGATTTACTAGAATTTAAAAACCAGGCATCTCAATGTTTTGCTGGCAATCAACGGTGGCCTGGTGTTCGAAATTCATTCCCATTTCTTGCATGGGACCTAAGCATGCACCCAAGGACACATATTTTATTTTTCAACCAATTTATATGCACTAGAGCATGTGCATGTAGGTCAAATTTGAATATGCACATAAATGCATTGAAAACTCAGTTAATGCAACAAAATTTCCAAACGAAAAGCGAAAAATAAAAAAACTCATAGAACACTCCTGTTGTGCTATGTTGACACGAGAAATTTTTTTGGAAGCAATAAGTGGCAGTGCATATCTATTCATTCCCAAAGGTGGGACGTTCCCTACCGAAAACCATCATGCTTGTTGTGAGAAGCTCCGGTTTGTGAGAAGCATATACCCAAACCTGCCCAAATGGGACAAAATTTGAACCACGGCATGTTGATGCCGCTCCATGATAGCATGCCAAGTTTCATGAATTTCAGATGAGTTTTGGATTTACTAGAATTTAAAAACCTGGCATCTCAATGTTTTGCCGGTAACCAACGGTGCCCTAGTGTTCGAAATTCATTGTCATTTCTTGCATGGGACCTAAGCATGCACCCTAGGACACATATTTGATTTTTCAACCAATTTGTATGCATTGGAGCATGTGCATGTAGTTCAAATTTGAATTATGCACATAAATGCATTGAAAACTAAGTTAATGCATAAAAATGTCCAAATGATCCCCAAAAATTCACAAAACACTCCTGTTGTTCTATGTTGACACAAGAAAAAAATTTGGAAGCAATAAGTGGCAATGGATATCGTTTCGTCTGCAAAGGTGGGACGTTCCCTACCGAAAGCCATCATGCTTGTCGTGAGAAGCTCCGGTTTGTGAGAAGCATATACCCAAACCTGCCCCAAATGGGACAAAATTTGCACCACGGTGTGTTGATGCCGCTCCATGATAGCATGCCAAGTTTCATGAATTTCAGACGAGTTTTGGATTTACTAGAATTTAAAAACCAGGATCCTCAATGTTTTGCTGGCAATGAACGGTGCCCCGGTGTTCGAAATTCATTCCCATTTCTTGCATGGGACCTAAGGATGCACCCAAGGACACATATTTGGTTTTTCAACCAATTTATATGCACTGGAGCATGTGCATGTAGTTCAAATTTGAATTATGCACATAAATGCATTGAAAACTCAGTTAATGCATAAAAATTTCCAAATGAACCCCGAAAAATCACAAAAATTCACACAACACTCCTGTTGTTCTATGTTGGCATGAGAAAAAAAATTGGAAGCAATAAGAGGCAATGGATATCATTTCGTCCCCAAAGGTGGGACGTTCCCTACCGAAAACCATGAGGCTTGTTGTGAGAAGCTCCGGTTTGTGAGAAGAACATACCCAAACTTGCCCCAAATGGGACAAACCTTGTACCACGGCATGTTAATGCCGCTCCATGATAGCATGCGAAGTTTCAGGAATTTCAGACGTGTTTTGGATTTACTAGAATTTAAAAACCACGCATCTCAATGTTTTGCTGGCAATCAACGGTGCCCTGGTGTTCGAAATTCATTCCCATTTCTTGCATGGGACCTAAGCATGCACCCAAGGACACATATTTGTTTTTTCAACCAATTTATATGCACTGGAGCATGTGCATGTAGTTCAAATTTTAATTATGCACATAAATGCATTGAAAACTCAGTTAATGCATAAAAATGTCCAAACGAACCCCGAAAAATAAAAAAACTCATAGAACACTCCTGTTGTGCTATGTTGACACGAGAATTTTTTTTGGAAGCAATAAGTGGCAATGGATATCGTTTCATCCCCAAAGGTGGGACGTTCCCTACCAAAAACCATCATGCTTGCTGTGAGAAGCTCCGGTTTGTGCGAAGCATGTACCCAAACCTGCCCCAAATGGGACAAAATTTGTACCACGGCATGTTGATGCCGCTCCATGATAGCATGCCATGTGTCATGAATTTCAAATGAGTTTTGGATTTACTAGATTTTAAAAACCTGGCATCTCAATGTTTTGCCGGTAATCAACGGTGCCCTGGTGTTCGAAATTCATTGTCATTTCTTGCATGTTACCTAAGCATGCACCCTAGGACACATATTTGATTTTTCAACCAATTTATATGCACTGGAGCATGTGCATGTAGTTCAAATTTGAATTATGCACATAAATGCATTAAAAAATAAGTAATGCATAAAAATGTCCAAACGAACCCCAAAAAATCACAAAAATTCGAACAACACTCCTGTTGTTCTATGTTGACACAAGAAAAAAAATTGGAAGCAATAAGTGGCAATGGATATCGTTTCGTCTGCAAAGGTGGGACGTTCCCTACCGAAAGCCATCATGCATGTTGTGAGAAACTCCGATTTGTGAGAAGCATATACCCAAGCCTGCCCCACATGGGACAAAATTTGTACCACAACATGTTGATGCCGCTCCATGATAGCATGCCATGTTTCATGAATTTCAGACGAGTTTTGGATTTACTAGAATTTAAAAACCAGGCATCTCAATGTTTCGCCGGCAATCAACGGTGCCCTGGTGTTCGAAATTCATTCCCATTTCTTGGATGGGACCTAAGCATGCACCCAAGGACACAAATTTGATTTTTCAACCAATTTATATGCACTGGAGCATGTGCATGTAGTTCAAATTTGAATTATGCACATAAATGCATTGAAAACTCAGTTAATGCATAAAAATGTCCAAATGAACCCCGAAAAATCACAAAAATTCACACAACACTCCTGTTGTTCTATGTTGGCATGAGAAAAAAATTTGGAAGCAATAAGAGGCAATGGATATCATTTCGTCCCCAAAGGTGGTACGTTCCCTACCGAAAACCATCATGCTTGTTGTGAGAAGCTCCGGTTTGTGAGAAGCACATACCCAAACTTGCCCCAAATGGGACAAACCTTGTACCACGGCATGTTAATGCCACTCCATGATAGCATACCAAGTTTCAGGAATTTCAGACGAGTTTTGGATTTACTAGAATTTAAAAACCAGGCATCTCAATGTTTTGCTGGCAATCAACGGTGGCCTGGTGTTCGAAATTCATTCCCATTTCTAGCATGGGACCTAAGCATGCACCCAAGGACACATATTTGATTTTCCAACCAATTTATATGTACTAGAGCATGTGCATGTAGTTCAAATTTGAATATGCACATAAATGCATTCAAAACTCAGTTAATGCATAAAAATGTCCAAACGAACCCCGAAAAATAAAAAAACTCATAGAACACTCCTGTTGTGCTATGTTGACACGAGAATTTTTTTTGGAAGCAATAAGTGGCAGTGGATATCGTTTCATTCCCAAAGGTGGGACGTTCCCTACCGAAAACCATCATGCTTGCTGTGAGAAGCTCCGGTTTGTGAGAAGCATATACCCAAACCTGCCCCAAATGGGACAAAATTTGTACCACGGCATGTTGATGCCGCTCCATGATAGCATGCCAAGTTTCATGAATTTCAGATGAGTTTTGGATTTACTAGAATTTAAAAACCTGGCATCTCAATGTTTTTTCGGTAATCAACGGTGCCCTGGTGTTCGAAATTCATTGTCATTTCTTGCATGGGACCTAAGCATGCACCCTAGGACACATATTTGATTTTTCAACCAATTTGTATGCACTGGAGCATGTGCATGTAGTTCAAATTTGAATTATGCACATAAATGCATTGAAAACTAAGTTAATGCATAAAAATGTCCAAATGAACACCAAAAAATCACAAAAATTCGCACAACACTCCTGTTGTTCTATGTTGACACAAGAAAAAAATTGGAAGCAATAAGTGGCAATGGATATCGTTTTGTCTGCAAAGGTGGGACGTTCCCTACCGAAAGCCATCATGCTTGTTGTGAGAAGCTTCGGTTTGTAAGAAGCATATACCCAAGCCTGCCCCACATGGGACAAAATTTGTACCACAACATGTTGATGCCGCTCCATGATAGCATGCCATGTTTCGTGAATTTCAGACGAGTTTTGGATTTACTAGAATTTAAAAACCAGGCATCTCAATGTTTTGCCGGCAATCAACGGTGCCCTGGTGTTCGAAATTCATTCTCATTTCTTGCATGGGATCTAAGCATGCACCCAAGGACACAGATTTGAGTTTTCAACCAATTTATATGCACTGGAGCATGTGCATGTAGTTCAAATTTGAATTATGCACATAAATGCATTGAAAACTCAGTTAATGCATAAAAATGTCCAAACGAACCCCGAAAAATGACAAAAATTCACACAACACTCCTGTTGTTCTATGTTCACACGAGAAAAAAATTGGAAGCAATAAGAGGCAATGGATATCATTTCGTCCCCAAAGGTGGGACGTTCCCTACCGAAAGCCATCATGCTTGTCGTGAGAAGCTCCGGTTTGTGAGAAACATATACCCAAACCTGCCCCAAATGGGACAAAATTTGTACCACGGCGTGTTGATGCCGCTCCATGATAGCATGCCAAGTTTCATGAATTTCAGACGAGTTTTGGATTTACTAGAATTTAAAAACCAGGATCCTCAATATTTTGCTGGCAATCAACGGTGCCCTGGTGTTCGAAATTCATTCCCATTTCTTGCATGGGACCTAAGGATGCACCCAAGGACACAGATTTGATTTTTCAACCAATTTATATGCACTGGAGCATGTGCATGTAGTTCAAATTTGAATTATGCACATAAATGCATTGAAAACTCAGCTAATGCATAAAAATGTCCAAACGAACCCCGAAAAACAAAAAATCATAGAACCCTCCTGTTGTGCTATGTTGACACGAGAATTTTTTTGGAAGCAATAAGTGGCAGTGGATATCGTTTCATTCCCAAAGGTGGGACGTTCCCTACCGAAAACCATCATGCTTGTTGTGAGAAGCTCCGGTTTGTGAGAAGCATATACCCAAACCTGCCCCAAATGGGACAAAATTTGTACCACGGCATGTTGATGCCGCTCCATGATAGCATGCCAAGTTTCATGAATTTCAGATGAGTTTTGGATTTACTAGAATTTAAAAACCTGGCATCTCAATGTTTTGCCGGTAATCAACGGTGCCCTGGTGTTCGAAATTCATTGTCATTTCTTGCATGGGACCTAAGCATGCACCCTTGGACACATATTTGCTTTTTCAACCAATTTGTATGCACTGGAGCATGTGCATGTAGTTCAAATTTGAATTATGCACATAAATGCATTGAAAACTAAGTTAATGCATAAAAATGTCCAAATGAACCCCAAAAAATCACAAAACACTCCTGTTGTTCTATGTTGACACAAGAAAAAAATTTGGAAGCAATAAGTGGCAATGGATATCGTTTCGTCTGCAAAGGTGGGACGTTCCCTACCGAAAGCCATCATGCTTGTCGTGAGAAGCTCCGGTTTGTGAGAAGCATATACCCAAACCTACCCCAAATGGGACAAAACTTGTACCACGGCGTGTTGATGCCGCTCCATGATAGCATGCCAAGTTTCATGAATTTCAGACGAGTTTTGGATTTACTAGAATTTAAAAACCAGGATCCTCAATGTTTTTCCGGCAATCAACGGTGCCCAGGTGTTCGAAATTCATTCCCATTTCTTGCATGGGACCTAAGGATGCACCCAAGGACACAGATTTGATTTCCCAACCAATTTATATGCACTGGAGCATGTGCATGTAGTTCAAATTTGAATTATGCACATAAATGCATTGAAAACTCAGTTAATGCATAAAAATGTCCAAATGAACCTCGAAAAATCACAAAAATTCACACAACACTCCTGTTGTTCTATGTTGGCATGAGAAAAAAATTGGAAGCAATAAGAGGCAATGGATATCATTTCGTCCCCAAAGGTGGGACGTTCCCTACCGAAAACCATGAGGCTTGTTGTGAGAAGCTCCGGTTTGTGAGAAGAACATACCCAAACTTGCCCCAAATGGGACAAACCTTGTACCACGGCATGTTAATGCCGCTCCATGATAGCATGCCAAGTTTCACGAATTTCGGACGAGTTTTGGATTTACTAGAATTTAAAAACCAGGCATCTCAATGTTTTGCTGGCAATCAACGGTGCCCTGGTGTTCGAAAATCATTCCCATTTCTTGCATGGGACCTAAGCATGCACCCTAGGACACATATTTGATTTTTCAACCAATTTATATGCACTGGAGCATGTGCATGTAGTTCAAATTTTAATTTTGCACATAAATGCATTGAAAAGTCAGTTAATGCATAAAAATGTCCAAACGAACCCCGAAAAATAAAAAAACTCACAGAACACTCCTGTTGTGCTATGTTGACAGGAGAAATTTTTTGGAAGCAATAAGTGGCAATGGATATCGTTTCATCCCCAAAGGTGGGACGTTCCCTACCGAAAACCATCATGCTTGCTGTGAGAAGCTCCGGTTTGTGAGAAGCATATACCCAGACCTGCCCCAACTGGGACAAAATTTGTACCACGGCATGTTGATGCCGCTCCATGATAGCATGCCAAGTTTCATGAATTTCAAATGAATTTTGGATTTACTAGATTTTAAAAACCTGGCATCTCAATGTTTTGCCGGTGATCAACGGTGCCCTGGTGTTCGAAATTCATTGTCATTTCTTCCATGGGACCTAAGCATGCACCCTAGGACACATATTTGATTTTTCAACCAATTTATATGCACTGGAGCATGTGCATGTAGTTCAAATTTGAATTATGCACATAAATGCATTGAAAACTCAGTTAATGCATAAAAATATCCAAACGAACCCCGAAAAATGATAAAAATTCACACAACACTCCTGTTGTTCTATGTTCACACGAGAAAAAAAATTGGAAGCAATAAGAGGCAATGGATATCATTTCGGCCCCAAAGGTGGGACGTTCCCTACCGAAAGCCATCATGCTTGTCGTGAGAAGCTCCGGTTTGTGAGAAACATATACCCAAACCTGCCCCAAATGGGACAAAATTTGTACCACGGCGTGTTGATGCCGCTCCATGATAGCATGCCAAGTTTCATGAATTTCAGACGAGTGTTGGATTTACTAGAATTTAAAAACCAGGATCCTCAATGTTTTGCTGGCAATCAACGGTGCCCTGGTGTTCGAAATTCATTCCCATTTCTTGCATGGGACCTAAGGATGCACCCAAGGACACAGATTTGATTTTTCAATCAAGTTATATGCACTGGAGCATGTGCATGTAGTTCAAATTTGAATTATGCACATAAATGCATTGAAAACTCAGCTAATCCATAAAAATGTCCAAACGAACCCCGAAAAATAAAAAATCATAGAACCCTCCTGTTGTGCTATGTTGACACGAGAAATTTTTTTGGAAGCAATAAGTGGCAGTGGATATCGTTTCATTCCCAAAGGTGGGACGTTCCCTACCGAAAACCATCATGCTTGTTGTGAGAAGCTCCGGTTTGTGAGAAGCATATACCCAAACCTGCCCCAAATGGGACAAAATTTGTACCACGGCATGTTGATGCCGCTCCATGATAGCATGCCAAGTTTCATGAATTTCAGATGAGTTTTGGATTTACTAGAATTTAAAAACCTGGCATCTCAATGTTTTGCCGGTAATCGACGGTGCCCTAGTGTTCGAAATTCATTGTCATTTCTTGCATGGGACCTAAGCATGCACCCTAGGACACATATTTGATTTTTCAACCAATTTGTATGCCCTGGAGCATGTGCATGTAGTTCAAATTTGAATTATGCACATAAATGCATTGAAAACTAAGTTAATGCATAAAAATGTCCAAATGAACCCCAAAAAATCACAAAAAATTCACAAAACACTCCTGTTGTTCTATGTTGACACAAGAACAAAATTTGGAAGCAATAAGTGGCAATGGATATCGTTTCGTCTGCAAAGGTGGGACGTTCCCTACCGAAAGCCATCATGCTTGTCATGAGAAGCTCCGGTTTGTGAGAAGCATATACCCAAACCTGCCCCAAATGGGACAAAACTTGTACCACGGCGTGTTGATGCCGCTCCATGATAGCATGCCAAGTTTCATGAATTTCAGACGAGTTTTGGATTTACTAGAATTTAAAAACCAGGATCCTCAATGTTTTGCAGGCAATCAACGGTGCCCTGGTGTTCGAAATTCATTCCCATTTCTTGCATGGGACCTAAGGATGCACCCAAGGACACAGATTTGATTTTCCAACCAATTTATATGCACTGGAGCATGTGCATGTAGTTCAAATTTGAATTATGCACATAAATGCATTGAAAACTCAGTTAATGCATAAAAATGTCCAAATGAACCTCGAAAAATCACAAAAATTCACACAACACTCCTGTTGTTCTATGTTGGCATGAGAAAAAAATTGGAAGCAATAAGAGGCAATGGATATCATTTCGTCCCCAAAGGTGGGACGTTCCCTATCGAAAACCATGAGGCTTGTTGTGAGAAGCTCCGGTTTGTGAGAAGAACATACCCAAACTTGCCCCAAATGGGACAAACCTTGTACCACGGCATGTTAATGCCGCTCCATGATAGCATGCCAAGTTTCACGAATTTCAGACGAGTTTTGGATTTACTAGAATTTAAAAACCAGGCATCTCAATGTTTTGCCGGCAATCAACGGTGCCCTGGTGTTCGAAATTCATTCCCATTTCTTGCATGGGATCTAAGCATGCACCCAAGGACACAGATTTGATTTTTCAACCAATTTATATGCACTGGAGCATGTGCATGTAGTTCAAATTTGAATTATGCACATAAATGCATTGAAAACTCAGTTAATGCATAAAAATGTCCAAACGAACGCCGAAAATGACAAAAATTCACACAACACTCCTGTTGTTCTATGTTCACACGAGAAAAAAAAATTGGAAGCAATAAGAGGCAATGGATATCATTTCGTCCCCAAAGGTGGGACGATCCCTACCGAAAGCCATCATGCTTGTCGTGAGAAGCTCCGGTTTGTGAGAAACATATACCCAAACCTGCCCCAAATGGGACAAAATTTGTACCACGGCGTGTTGATGCCGCTCCATGATAGCATGCCAAGTTTCATGAATTTCAGACGAGTTTTGGATTTACTAGAACTTAAAAACCAGGATCCTCAATGTTTTGCCGGCAATCAACGGTGCCCTGGTGTTCGAAATTCATTCCCATTTCTTGCATGGGACCTAAGGATGCACCCAAGGACACAGATTTGATTTTTCAACCAATTTATATGCACTGGAGCATGTGCATGTAGTTCAAATTTGAATTATGCACATACATGCATTGAAAACTCAGCTAATGCATAAATATGTCCAAATGAACCCCGAAAAATAAAAAAACTCATAGAACCCTCCTGTTGTGCTATGTTGACACGAGAAATTTTCTTGGAAGCAATAAGTGGCAGTGGATATCGTTTCATTCCCAAAGGTGGGACGTTCCCTACCGAAAACCATCATGCTTGTTGTGAGAAGCTCCGGTTTGTGAGAAGCATATACCCAAACCTGCCCCAAATGGGACAAAATTTGTACCACGGCATGTTGATGCCGCTCCATGATAGCATGCCAAGTTTCATGAATTTCAAATGAATTTTGGATTTACTAGATTTTAAAAACCTGGCATCTCAATGTTTTGCCGGTAATCAACGGTGCCCTAGTGTTCGAAATTCATTGTCATTTCTTGCATGGGACCTAAGCATGCACCCTAGGACACATATTTGATTTTTCAACCAATTTGTATGCACTGGACCATGTGCATGTAGTTCAAATTTGAATTATGCACACAAATGCATTGAAAACTAAGTTAATGCATAAAAATGTCCAAATGAACCCCAAAATATCACAAAAATTCACAAAACACTCATGTTGTTCTATGTTGACACAAGAAAAAAAATTGGAAGCAATAAGTGGCAATGGATATCGTTTCGTCTGCAAAGGTGGGACGTTCCCTACCGAAAGCCATCATGCTTGTCGTGAGAAGCTCCGGTTTGTGAGAAGCATATACCCAAACCTGCCCCAAATGGGACAAAATTTTACCACGGCGTGTTGATGCCGCTCCATGATAGCATGCCAAGTTTCATGAATTTCAGACGAGTTTTGGATTTACTAGAATTTAAAAACCAGGATCCTCAATGTTTTGCCGGCAATCAACGGTGCCCTGGTTTTCGAAATTCATTCCCATTTCTTGCATGGGACCTAAGGATGCACCCTAGGACACATATTTGATTTTTCAACCAATTTATATGCACTGGAGCATGTGCATGTAGTTCAAATTTCAATTATGCACATAAATGCATTGAAAACTCAGCTAATGCATAAAAATGTCCAAATGAACCCCGAAAAATCACAAAAATTCACACAACACTCCTGTTGTTCTATGTTGGCATGAGAAAAAAATTTGGAAGCAATAAGAGGCAATGGATATCATTTCGTCCCCAAAGGTGGGACGTTCCCTACCGAAAACCATCATGCTTGTTGTGAGAAGCTCCGGTTTGTGAGAAGAACATACCCAAACTTGCCCCAAATGGGACAAACCTTGTACCACGGCATGTTAATGCCGCTACATGATAGCATGCCAAGTTTCAGGAATTTCAGACGAGTTTTGGATTTACTAGAATTTAAAAACCAGGCATCTGAATGTTTTGCTGGCAATCAACGGTGCCCTGGTGTTCGAAAATCATTCCCATTTCTTGCATGGGACCTAAGCATGCACCCAAGGACACATATTTGATTTTTCAACCAATTTCTATGCACTGGAGCATGTGCATGTAGTTCAAATTTTAATTATGCACATAAATGCATTGAAAACTCAGTTAATGCATAAAAATGTCCAAACGAACCCCGAAAAATAAAAAAAACTTACAGAACACTCCTGTTGTGTTATGTTGACACGAGAAATTTTTTTGGAAACAATAAGTGGCAATGGATATCGTTTCATCCCCAAAGGTGGGACGTTCCCTACCGAAAACCATCATGCTTGCTGTAAGAAGCTCCGGTTTGTGAGAAGCATATACCCAGACCTGCCCCAACTGGGACAAAATTTGTACCACGGCATGTTGATGCCGCTCCATGATAGCATGCCAAGTTTCATGAATTTCAAATGAATTTTGGATTTACTAGATTTTAAAAACCTGGCATCTCAATGTTTTGCCGGTAATCAACGGTGCCCTGGTGTTCGAAATTCATTGTCATTTCTTGCATGGGACCTAAGCATGCACCCTAGGACACATATTTGATTTTTCAACCAATTTATATGCACTGGAGCATGTGCATGTAGTTCAAATTTGAATTATGCACATAAATGCATTGAAAAATAAGTAATGCATAAAAATGTCCAAACGAACCCCAAAAAATCACAAAAATTCGCACAACACGCCTGTTGTTCTATGTTGACACAAGAAAAAAATTGGAAGCAATAAGTGGCAATGGATATCGTTTCGTCTGCAAAGGTGGGACGTTCCCTACCGAAAGCCATCATGCTTGTTGTGAGAAGCTCCGGTTCGTAAGAAGCATATACCCAAGCCTGCCCCACATGGGACAAAATTTGTACCACAACATGTTGATGCCGGTCCATGATAGCTTGCCATGTTTCATGAATTTCAGACGAGTTTTGGATTTACTAGAATTTAAAAACCAGGCATCTCAATGTTTTGCCGGCAATCAACGGTGCCCTGGTGTTCGAAATTCATTCCCATTTCTTGCATGGGATCTAAGCATGCACCCAAGGACACAGATTTGATTTTTCAACCAATTTATATGCACTGGAGCATGTGCATGTAGTTCAAATTTGAATTATGCACATAAATGCATTGACAACTCAGTTAATGCATAAAAATGTCCAAATGAACCCCGAAAAATAAAAAAACTCATAGAACTCTCCTATTGTGCTATGTTGACACGAGAAAATTTTTTGGAAGCAATAAGTGGCAGTGGATATCGTTTCATTCCCAAAGGTGGGACGTTCCCTAGCGAAAACCATCATGCTTGTTGTGAGAAGCTCCGGTTTGTGAGAAGAACATACCCAAACTTGCCCCAAATGGGACAAACCTTGTACCACGGCATGTTAATGCCGCTCCATGATAGCATGCCAAGTTTCAGGAATTTCAGACGAGTTTTCGATTTACTAGAATTTAAAAACCAGGCATCTTAATGTTTTGCTGGCAATCAACGGTGCCCTGGTGTTCAAAATTCATTCCCATTTCTTGCATGGGACCTAAGCATGCACCCAAGGACACATATTTGATTTTTCAACCAATTTATATGCACTGGAGCATGTGCATGTAGTTCAAATTTTAATTATGCACATAAATGCATTGAAAACTCAGTTAATGCATAAAAATGTCCATACGAACCCCGAAAAATAAAAAAACTCACAGAACACTCCTGTTGTGCTATGTTGACACGAGAATTTTTTTTGGAAGCAATAAGTGGCAATGGATATCGTTTCATCCCCAAAGGTGGGACGTTCCCTACCGAAAACCATCATGTTTGCTGTGAGAAGCTCCGGTTTGTGAGAAGCATATACCCAAACCTGCCCCAAATGGGACAAAATTTGTACCACGGCATGTTGATGCCGCTCCATGATAGCATGCCAAGTTTCAAGAATTTCAAATGAGTTTTGGATTTACTAGATTTTAAAAACCTGGCATCTCAATGTTTTGCCGGTAATCAACGGTGCCCTGGTGTTCGAAATTCATTGTCATTTCTTGCATGGGACCTAAGCATGCACCCTAGGACACATATTTAATTTTTCAACCAATTTATATGCACTGGAGCATGTGCATGTAGTTCAAATTTGAATTATGCACATAAATGCATCGAAAAATAAGTAATGCATAAAAATGTCCAAACGAACCCCAAAAAATCACAAAAATTCGCACAACACGCCTATTGTTCTATGTTGACACAAGAAAAAAATTGGAAGCAATAAGTGGCAATGGATATCGTTTCGTCTGCAAAGGTGGGACGTTCCCTACCGAAAGCCATCATGCTTGTTGTGAGAAGCTCCGGTTCGTAAGAAGCATATACCCAAGCCTGCCCCACATGGGACAAAATTTGTACCACAACATGTTGATGCCGTTCCATGATAGCATGCCATGTTTCATGAATTTCAGACGAGTTTTGGATTTACTAGAATTTAAAAACCAGGCATCTCAATGTTTTGCCGGCAATCAACGGTGCCCTGGTGTTCGAAATTCATTCCCATTTCTTGCATGGGATCTAAGCATGCACCCAAGGACACAGATTTGATTTTTCAACCAATTTATATGCACTGGAGCATGTGCATGTAGTTCAAATTTGAATTATGCACATAAATGCATTGACAACTCAGTTAATGCATAAAAATGTCCAAACGAACCCCGAAAAATAAAAAAACTCATAGAACACTCCTGTTGTGCTATGTTGACACGAGAAATTTTTTTGGAAGCAATAAGTGGCAGTGGATATCGTTTCATTCCCAAAGGTGGGACGTTCCCTAGCGAAAACCATCATGCTTGTTGTGAGAAGCTCCGGTTTGTGAGAAGAACATACCCAAACTTGCCCCAAATGGGACAAACCTTGTACCACGGCACGTTAATGCCGCTCCATGATAGCATGCCAAGTTTCAGGAATTTCAGACGAGTTTTCGATTTACTAGAATTTAAAAACCAGGCATCTTAATGTTTTGCTGGCAATCAACGGTGCCCTGGTGTTCAAAATTCATTCCCATTTCTTGCATGGGACCTAAGCATGCACCCAAGGACACATATTTGATTTTTCAACCAATTTATATGCACTGGAGCATGTGCATGTAGTTCAAATTTTAATTATGCACATAAATGCATTGAAAACTCAGTTAATGCATAAAAATGTCCATACGAACCCCGAAAAATAAAAAAACTCACAGAACACTCCTGTTGTGCTATGTTGACACGAGAATTTTTTTTGGAAGCAATAAGTGGCAATGGATATCGTTTCATCCCCAAAGGTGGGACGTTCCCTACCGAAAACCATCATGCTTGCTGTGAGAAGCTCCGGTTTGTGAGAAGCATATACCCAAACCTGCCCCAAATGGGACAAAATTTGGACCACGGCATGTTGATGCCGCTCCATGATAGCATGCCAAGTTTCAAGAATTTCAAATGAGTTTTGGATTTACTAGATTTTAAAAACCTGGCATCTCAATGTTTTGCCGGTAATCAACGGTGCCCTGGTGTTCGAAATTCATTGTCATTTCTTGCATGGGACCTAAGCATGCACCCTAGGACACATATTTGATTTTTCAACCAATTTATATGCACTGGAGCATGTGCATGTAGTTCAAATTTGAATTATGCACATAAATGCATTGAAAAATAAGTAATGCATAAAATGTCCAAACGAACCCCAAAAAATCACAAAAATTCGCACAACACTCCTGTTGTTCTATGTTGACACAAGAAAAAAAATTGGAAGCAATAAGTGGCAATGGATATCGTTTCGTCTGCAAAGGTGGGACGTTCCCTACCAAAAGCCATCATGCTTGTTGTGAGAAGCTCCGGTTTGTGAGAAGCATATACCCAAGCCTGCCCCACATGGGACAAAATTTGTGACACAACATGTTGATGCCGCTCCACGATAGCATGCCACGTTTCATGCATTTCAGACGAGTTTTGGATTTACTAGAATTTAAAAACCAGGCATCTCAATGTTTTGCCGGCAATCAACGGTGCCCTGGTGTTCGAAATTCATTCCCATTTCTTGCATGGGATCTAAGGATGCACCCAAGGACACAGATTGATTTTTCAACCAATTTATATGCACTGGAGCATGTGCATGTAGTTCAAATTTGAATTATGCACATAAATGCATTGAAAACTCAGTTAATGCATAAAAATGTCCAAACGAACCCCGAAAAATGACAAAAATTCACACAACACTCCTGTTGTTCTATGTTCACAAGAGAAAAAAATTGGAAGCAATAAGAGGCAATGGATATCATTTCGTCCCCAATGGTGGGACGTTCCCTACCGAAAACCATCATGCTTGCTGTGAGAAGCTCCGCTTTGTGAGAAGCATATACCCAAACCTGCCCCAAATGGGACAAAATTTGTACCACGGCATGTTGATGCCGCTCCATGATAGCATGCCAAGTTTCAAGAATTTCAAATGAGTTTTGGATTTACTAGATTTTAAAAACCTGGCATCTCAATGTTTTGCCGGTAATCAACGGTGCCCTGGTGTTCGAAATTCATTGTCATTTCTTGCATGGGACCTAAGCATGCACCCTAGGACACATATTTGATTTTTCAACCAATTTATATGCACTAGAGCATGTGCATGTAGTTCAAATTTGAATATGCACATAAATGCATTGAAAACTCAGTTAATGCATAAAAATGTCCAAACGAACCCCGAAAAATAAAAAAACTCATAGGACACTCCTGTTGTGCTATGTTGACACGAGAAAATTTTTTGGAAGCAATAAGTGGCAGTGGATATCGTTTCATTCCCAAAGGTGGGACGTTCCCTACCGAAAACCATCATGCTTGTTGTGAGAAGCTCCGGTTTGTGAGAAGCATATACCCAAACCTGCCCCAAATGGGACAAAATTTGTACCACGGCATGTTGATGCCGCTCCATGATAGCATGCCAAGTTTCATGAATTTCAGATGAGTTTTGGATTTACTAGAATTTAGAAACCTGGCATCTCAATGTTTTGCCGGTAATCAACGGTGCCCTAGTGTTCGTAATTCATTGTCATTTCTTGCATGGGACCTAAGCATGCACCCTAGGACACATATTTGATTTTTCAACCAATTTGTATGCACTGGAGCATGTGCATGTAGTTCAAATTTGAATTATGCACATAAATGCATTGAAAACTAAGTTAATGCATAAAAATGTCCAAATGAACCCCAAAATATCAAAAAAATTCACAAAACACTCATGTTGTTCTATGTTGACACAAGAAAAAAATTTGGAAGCAATAAGTGGCAATGGATATCGTTTCGTCTGCAAAGGTGGGACGTTCCCTACCGAAAGCCATCATGCTTGTCGTGAGAAGCTCCGGTTTCTGAGAAGCATATACCCAAACCTGCCCCAAATGGGACAAAATTTTACCACGGCGTGTTGATGCCGCTCCATGATAGCATGCCAAGTTTCATGAATTTCAGACGAGTTTTGGATTTACTAGAATTTAAAAACCAGGATCCTCAATGTTTTGCCGGCAATCAACGGTGCCCTGGTGTTCGAAATTCATTCCCATTTCTTGCATGGGACCTAAGGATGCACCCTAGGACACATATTTGATTTTTCAACCAATTTATATGCACTGGAGCATGTGCATGTAGTTCAAATTTGAATTATGCACATAAATGCATTGAAAACTCAGCTAATGCATAAAAATGTCCAAATGAACCCCGAAAAATCACAAAAATTCACACAACACTCCTGTTGTTCTATGTTGGCATGAGAAAAAAATTTGGAAGCAATAAGAGGCAATGGATATCATTTCGTCCCCAAAGGTGGGACGTTCCCTACCGAAAACCATCATGCTTGTTGTGAGAAGCTCCGGTTTGTGAGAAGAACATACCCAAACTTGCCCCCAATGGGACAAACCTTGTACCACGGCATGTTAATGACGCTGCATGATAGCATGCCAAGTTTCAGGAATTTCAGACGAGTTTTGGATTTACTAGAATTTAAAAACCAGGCATCTCAATGTTTTGCTGGCAATCAACGGTGCCCTGGTGTTCGAAAATCATTCCCATTTCTTGCATGGGACCTAAGCATGCACCCAAGGACACATATTTGATTTTTCAACCAATTTCTATGCACTGGAGCATGTGCATGTAGTTCAAATTTTAATTATGCACATAAATGCATTGAAAACTCAGTTAATGCATAAAAATGTCCAAACGAACCCCGAAAAATAAAAAAAAACTCACAGAACACTCCTGTTGTGCTATGTTGACACGAGAAATTTTTTTGGAAACAATAAGTGGCAATGGATATCGTTTCATCCCCAAAGGTGGGACGTTCCCTACCGAAAACCATCATGCTTGCTGTGAGAAGCTCCGGTTTGTGAGAAGCATATACCCAGACCTGCCCCAACTGGGACAAAATTTGTACCACGGCATGTTGATGCCGCTCCATGATAGCATGCCAAGTTTCAAGAATTTCAAATGAGTTTTGGATTTACTAGATTTTAAAAACCTGGCATCTCAATGTTTTGCCGGTAATCAACGGTGCCCTGGTGTTCGAAATTCATTGTCATTTCTTGCATGGGACCTAAGCATGCACCCTAGGACACATATTTGATTTTTCAACCAATTTATATGCACTGGAGCATGTGCATGTAGTTCAAATTTGAATTATGCACATAAATGCATTGAAAAATAAGTAATGCATAAAAATGTCCAAACGAACCCCAAAAAATCACAAAAATTCGCACAACACTCCTGTTGTTCTATGTTGACACAAGAAAAAAAATTGGAAGCAATAAGTGGCAATGGATATCGTTTCGTCTGCAAAGGTGGGACGTTCCCTACCGAAAGCCATCATGCTTGTTGTGAGAAGCTCCGGTTCGTAAGAAGCATATACCCAAGCCTGCCCCACATGGGACAAAATTTGTACCACAACATGTTGATGCCGGTCCATGATAGCATGCCATGTTTCATGAATTTCAGACGAGTTTTGGATTTACTAGAATTTAAAAACCAGGCATCTCAATGTTTTGCCGGCAATCAACGGTGCCCTGGTGTTCGAAATTCATTCCCATTTCTTGCATGGGATCTAAGCATGCACCCAAGGACACAGATTTGATTTTTCAACCAATTTATATGCACTGGAGCATGTGCATGTAGTTCAAATTTGAATTATGCACACAAATGCATTGACAACTCAGTTAATGCATAAAAATGTCCAAACGAACCCCGAAAAATAAAAAAACTCATAGAACACTCCTGTTGTGCTATGTTGACACGAGAAAATTTTTTGGAAGCAATAAGTGGCAGTGGATATCGTTTCATTCCCAAAGGTGGGACGTTCCCTTGCGAAAACCATCATGCTTGTTGTGAGAAGCTCCGGTTTGTGAGAAGAACATACCCAAACTTGCCCCAAATGGGACAAACCTTGTACCACGGCATGTTAATGCCGCTCCATGATAGCATGCCAAGTTTCAGGAATTTCAGACGAGTTTTCGATTTACTAGAATTTAAAAACCAGGCATCTTAATGTTTTGCTGGCAATCAACGGTGCCCTGGTGTTCAAAATTCATTCCCATTTCTTGCATGGGACCTAAGCATGCACCCAAGGACACATATTTGATTTTTCAACCAATTTATATGCACTGGAGCATGTGCATGTAGTTCAAATTTTAATTATGCACATAAATGCATTGAAAACTCAGTTAATGCATAAAAATGTCCATACGAACCCCGAAAAATAAAAAAACTCACAGAACACTCCTGTTGTGCTATGTTGACACGAGAAATTTTTTTGGAAGCAATAAGTGGCAATGGATATCGTTTCATCCCCAAAGGTGGGACGTTCCCTACCGAAAACCATCATGCTTGCTGTGAGAAGCTCCGGTTTGTGAGAAGCATATACCCAAACCTGCCCCAGATGGGACAAACTTTGTACCACGGCATGTTGATGCCGCTCCATGATAGCATGCCAAGTTTCAAGAATTTCAAATGAGTTTTGGATTTACTAGATTTTAAAAACCTGGCATCTCAATGTTTTGTCGGTAATCAACGGTGCCCTGGTGTTCGAAATTCATTGTCATTTCTTGCATGGGACCTAAGCATGCACCCTAGGACACATATTTGATTTTTCAACCAATTTATATGCACTGGAGCATGTGCATGTAGTCCAAATTTGAATTATGCACATAAATGCATTGAAAACTCAGTTAATGCATAAAAATGTCCAAACGAACCCCGAAAAATGACAAAAATTCACACAACACTCCTGTTGTTCTATGTTCACACGAGAAAAAAAATTTGGAACCAATAAGAGGCAATGGATATCATTTCGTCCCCAAAGGTGGGACGTTCCCTACCGAAAACCATCATGCTTGTTGTGAGAACCTCCGGTTTGTGAGAAGCACATACCCAAACTTGCCCCAAATGGGACAAAACTTGTACCACGGCATGTTAATGCCGTTCCATGATAGCATGCCAAGTTTCAGGAATTTCAGACGAGTTTTGGAACTACTAGAATTTAAAAACCAGGCATATCAATGTTTTGCTGGCAATCAACGGTGGCCTGGTGTTCGAATTCATTCCCATTTCTTGCATGGGACCTAAGCATGCACCCAAGGACACATATTTGATTTTTCAACCAATTTATATGCACTAGAGCATGTGCATGTAGTTCAAATTTGAATATGCACATAAATGCATTGAAAACTCAGTTAATGCATAAAAATGTCCAAACGAACCCCGAAAAATAAAAAAACTCATAGGACACTCCTGTTGTGCTATGTTGACACGAGAAATTTTTTTGGAAGCAATAAGTGGCAGTGGATATCGTTTCATTCCCAAAGGTGGGACGTTCCTTACCGAAAACCATCATGCTTGTTGTGAGAAGCTCCGGTTTGTGAGAAGCATATACCCAAACCTGCCCCAAATGGGACAAAATTTGTACCACGGCATGTTGATGCCGCTCCATGATAGCATGCCAAGTTTCATGAATTTCAGATGAGTTTTGGATTTAGTAGAATTTAGAAACCTGGCATCTCAATATTTTGCCGGTAATCAACGGTGCCCTAGTGTTCGAAATTCATTGTCATTTCTTGCATGGGACCTAAGCATGCACCCTAGGACACATATTTGATTTTTCAACCAATTTGTATGCACTGGAGCACGTGCATGTAGTTCAAATTTGAATTATGCACATAAATGCATTGAAAACTAAGTTAATGCATAAAAATGTCCAAATGAACCCCAAAATATCACAAAAATTCACAAAACACTCATGTTGTTCTATGTTGACACAAGAAAAAAATTTGGAAGCAATAAGTGGCAATGGATATCGTTTCGTCTGCAAAGGTGGGACGTTCCCTACCGAAAGCCATCATGCTTGTCGTGAGAAGCTCCGGTTTGTGAGAAGCATATACCCAAACCTGCCCCAAATGGGACAAAATTTGTACCACGGCGTGTTGATGCCGCTCCATGATAGCATGCCAAGTTTCATGAATTTTAGACGTGTTTTGGATTTACTAGAATTTAAAAACAAGGATCCTCAATGTTTTGCCGGCAATCAACGGTGCCCTGGTGTTCGAAATTCATTCCCATTTCTTGCATGGGACCTAAGGATGCACCCAAGGACACATATTTGATTTTTCAACCAATTTATATGCACTGGAGCATGTGCATGTAGTTCAAATTTGAATTATGCACATAAATGCATTGAAAACTCAGTTACTGCACAAAAATGTCCAAATGAACCCCGAAAAATCACAAAAATTCACACAACACTCCTGTTGTTCTATTTTGGCATGAGAAAAAATTTTGGAAGCAATAAGAGGCAATGGATATCATTTCGTCCCCACAGGTGGGACGTTCCCTACCGAAAACCATCATGCTTGTTGTGAGAAGCTCCGGTTTGTGAGAAGAACATACCCAAACTTGCCCCAAATGGGACAAACCTTGTACCACGGCATGTTAATGCCGCTCCATGATAGCATGCCAAGTTTCAGGAATTTCAGATGAGTTTTGGATTTACTAGAATTTAAAAACCAGGCATCTTAATGTTTTGCTGGCAATCAACGGTGCCCTGGTGTTCGAAATTCATTCCCATTTCTTGCATGGGACCTAAGCATGCACCCAAGGACACATATTTGATTTTCCAACCAATTTATATGCACTGGAGCATGTGCATGTAGTTCAAATTTTAATTATGCACATAAATGCATTGAAAACTCAGTTAATGCATCAAAATGTCCAAACGAACCCCGAAAAATAAAAAAACTCACAGAACACTCCTGTTGTGCTATGTTGACACGAGAAATTTTTTTGGAAGCAATAAGTGGCAATGGATATCGTTCATCGCCTAAGGTGGGACGTTCCCTACCGAAAACGATCATGCTTGCTGTGAGAAGCTCCGGTTTGTGAGAAGCATATACCCAAACCTGCCCCAAATGGGACAAAATTTGTACCACGGCATGTTGATGACGCTCCATGATAGCATGCCAAGTTTCAAGAATTTCAAATGAGTTTTGGATTTACTAGATTTTAAAAACCTGGCATCTCAATGTTTTGCCGGTAATCAACGGTGCCCTGGTGTTCGAAATTCATTGTCATTTCTTGCATGGGACCTAAGCATGCACCCTAGGACACATATTTGATTTTTCAACCAATTTATATGCACTGGAGCATGTGCATGTAGTTCAAATTTGAATTATGCACATAAATGCATTGAAAAATAAGTAATGCATAAAAATGTCCAAACGAACCCCAAAAAATCACAAAAATTCGCACAACACTCCTGTTGTTCTATGTTGACACAAGAAAAAAAATTGGAAGCAATAAGTGGCAATGGATATCGTTTCATCTGCAAAGGTGGGACGTTCCCTACCGAAAGCCATCATGCTTGTTGTGAGAAGCTCCGGTTTGTGAGAAGCGTATACCCAAGCCTGCCCCACATGGGACAAAATTTGTACCACGACATGTTGATGCCGCACCATGATAGCATGCCATGTTTCATGAATTTCAGACGAGTTTTGGATTTACTAGAATTTAAAAACCAGGCATCTCAATGTATTGCCGGCAATCAACCATGCCCTGGTGTTCGAAATTCACTCCCATTTCTTGCATGGGACCTAAGCATGCACCCAAGGACACAAATTTGATTTTTCAACCAATTTATATGCACTGGAGCATGTGCATGTAGTTCAAATTTGAATTATGCACATAAATGCTTTGAAAACTCAGTTAATGCATAAAAATGTCCAAACAAACCCCGAAAAATGACAAAAATTCACACAACACTCCTGTTGTTCTATGTTCACACGAGAAAACAAATTGGAAGCAATAAGAGGCAATGGATATCATTTCGTCCCCAAAGGTGGGACGTTCCCTACCGAAAACCATCATGCTTGTTGTGAGAAGCTCCGGTTTGAGAGAAGCACATACCCAAACTTGCCCCAAATGGGACAAAACATGTACCACGGCATGTTAATGCCGCTCCATGATAGCATGCCAAGTTTTTGGAATTTCAGACGAGTTTTGGATTTACTAGAATTTAAAAACCAAGAATCTCAATGTTTTGCTGGCAATCAACGGTGGCCTGGTGTTCGAAATTCATTCCCATTTCTTGCATGGGACCTAAGCATGCAACCAAGGACACATATTTGATTTTTCAACCAATTTATATGCACTAGAGCATGTGCATGTAGTTCAAATTTGAATATGCACATAAATGCATTTAAAACTCAGTTAATGCATAAAAATGTCCAAACGAACCCCGAAAAATGACAAAATTTCACACAACACTCCTGTTGTTCTATGTTCACACGAGAAAACAAATTGGAAGCAATAAGAGGCAATGGATATCATTTCGTCCCCAAAGGTGGGACGTTCCCTACCGAAAACCATCATGCTTGTGGTGAGAAGCTCCGGTTTGTGAGAAGCACATACCCAAACTTGTCCCAAATGGGACAAAACTTGTACCACGGAATGTTAATGCTGCTCCATGATAGCATGCCAAGTTTCAGGAATTTCAGACGAGTTTTGGATTTACTAGAATTTAAAAACCAGGCATCTCAATGTTTTGCTGGCAATCAACGGTGGCCTGGTGTTCGAAATTCATTCCCATTTCTTGCATGGGACCTAAGCATGCACCCAAGGACACATATTTGATTTTTCAACCAATTTATATGCACTAGAGCATGTGCATGTAGTTCAAATTTGAATATGCACATAAATGCATTGAAAACTCAGTTAATGCATAAAAATGTCCAAACGAACCCTGAAAAATAAAAAACTCATAGAACACTCCTGTTGTGCTATGTTGACACGAGAAATTTTTTTGGAAGCAATAAGTGGCAGTGGATATCGTTTCATTCCCAAAGGTGGGACGTTCCCTACCGAAAACCATCATGCTTGTTGTGAGAAGCTCCGGTTTGTGAGAAGCATATACCCAAACCTGCCCCAAATGGGACAAAATTTGTACCACGGCACGTTGATGCCGCTCCATGATAGCATCCCAACTTTCATGAATTTCAGATGAGTTTTGGATTTACTAGAATTTAAAAACCTAACATCTCAATGTTTTGCTGGTAATCAACGGTGCCCTGGTGTTCGAAATTCATTGTCATTTCTTGCATGGGACCTAAGCATGCACCCTAGGACACATATTTGATTTTTCAACCAATTTGTATGCACTGGAGCATGTGCATGTAGTTCAAATTTGAATTATGCACATAAATGCATTGAAAACTAAGTTAATGCATAAAAATGTCCAAATGAACCCCAAAAAATCACAAAAATTCACAAAACACTCCTGTTGTTCTATGTTGACACAAGAAAAAAAATTGGAAGCAATAAGTGGCAATGGATATCGTTTCGTCTGCAAAGGTGGGACGTTCCCTACCGAAAGCCATCATGCTTGTCGTGAGAAGCTCCGGTTTGTGAGAAGCATATACCCAAACCTGCCCCAAATGGGACAAAATTTTACCACGGCGTGTTGATGCCGCTCCATGATAGCATGCCAAGTTTCATGAATTTCAGACGAGTTTTGGATTTACTAGAATTTAAAAACCAGGATCCTCAATGTTTTGCCAGCAATCAACGGTGCCCTGGTGTTCGAAATTCATTCCCATTTCTTACATGGGACCTAAGGATGCACCCAAGGACACAGATTTGATTTTTCAACCAATTTATATGCACTGGAGCATGTGCATGTAGTTCAAATTTGAATTATGCACATAAATGCATTGAAAACTCAGTTAATGCATAAAAATGTCCAAATGAACCCCGAAAAATCACAAAAATTCAGACAACACTCATGTTGTTCTATGTTGGCATGAGAAAAAAATTTGGAAGCAATAAGAGGCAATGGATATCATTTCGTCCCCACAGGTGGGACGTTCCCTACCGAAAACCATCATGCTTGTGTGAGAAGCTCCGGTTTGTGAGAAGAACATACCCAAACTTGCCCCAAATGGGACAAACCTTGTGCCACGGCATGTTAATGCCGCTCCATGATAGCATGCCAAGTTTCAGGAATTTCAGACGAGTTTTGGATTTACTAGAATTTAAAAACCAGGCATCTCAATGTTTTGCTGGCAATCAACGGTGCCCTGGTGTTCGAAATTCATTCCCATTTCTTGCATGGGACCTAAGCATGCACCCAAGGACCCATATTCGATTTTTCAACCAATTTATATGCACTGGAGCATGTGCATGTAGTTCAAATTTTAATTATGCACATAAATGCATTGAAAACTCAGTTAATGCATAAAAATGTCCAAACGAACCCCGAAAAATAAAAAAACTCATAGAACACTCCTGTTGTGCTATGTTGACACGAGAATTTTTTTTGGAAGCAATAAGTGGCAATGGATATCGTTTCATCCCCAAAGGTGGGACGTTCCCTACCGAAAACCATCATGCTTGCTGTGAGAAGCTCCGGTTTGTGAGAAGCATATACCCAAACCTGCCCCAAATGGGACAAAATTTGTACCACGGGATGTTGATGCCGCTCCATGATAGCATGCCAAGTTTCGTGAATTTCAACTGAGTTTTGGATTTACTAGAATTTAAAAACCTGGCATCTCAATTTTTTGCCGGTAATCAACGGTGCCCTGGTGTTCGAAATTCATTGTCATTTCTTGCATGGGACCTAAGCATGCACCCTAGGACACATATTTGATTTTTCAACCAATTTATATGCACTGGAGCATGTGCATGTAGTTCAAATTTTAATTATGCACATAAATGCATTGAAAACTAAGTAATGCATAAACATGTCCAAACGAACCCCAAAAAATCACACAACACTCCTGTTGTTCTATGTTGACAAAAGAAAAAAAATTGGAAGCTATAAGTGGGAATGGATATCGTTTCGTCTGCAAAGGTGGGACGTTCCCTACCGAAAGCCATCATGCTTGTTGTGAGAAGCTCCGGTTTGTGAGAAGCGTATACCCAAGCCTGCCCCGCATGGGACAAAATTTGTACCACGACATGTTGATGCCGCTCCATGATAGCATGCCATTTTTCATGAATTTCAGACGAGTTTTCGATTTACTAGAATTTGAAAACCAGGCATCTCAATGTTTTGCCGGCAATCAACGGTGCCCTGGTGTTCGAAATTCATTCCCATTTCTTGCATGGGACCTAAGCATGCACCCAAGGACACAGATTTGATTTTTGAACCAATTTATATGGACTGGAGCATGTGCATGTAGTTCAAATTTGAATTATGCACATAAATGCATTGAAAACTTAGTTAATGCATAAAAATGTCCAAACGAAACCCGAAAAATGACAAAAATTCACACAACACTCCTGTTGTTCTATGTTCACACGAGAAAAAAAATTGGAAGCAATAAGAGGCAATGGATATCATTTCGTCCCCAAAGGTGGGACGTTCCCTACCGAAAACCATCATGCTTGTTGTGAGAAGCTCCGGTTTGTGAGAAGCACATACCCAAACTTGCCCCAAATGGGACAAAACTTGTACCATGGCATGTTAATGCCGCTCCATGATAGCATGCCAAGTTTCAGGAATTTCAGACGAGTTTTGGATTTAGTAGAATTTAAAAACCAGGCATCTCAATGTTTTGCTGGCAATCAACGGTGGCCTGGTGTTCGAAATTCATTCCCATTTCTTGCATGGGACCTAAGCATGCACCCAAGGACACATATTTGATTTTTCAACCAATTTATATGCACTAGAGCATGTGCATGTAGTTCAAATTTGAATATGCACATAAATGCATTGAAAACTCAGTTAATGCATAAAAATGTCCAAACGAACCCTGAAAAATAAAAAAACTCATAGAACACTCCTGTTGTGCTATGTTGACACGAGAAATTTTTTTGGAAGCAATAAGTGGCAGTGGATATCGTTTCATTCCCAAAGGTGGGACGTTCCCTACCGAAAACCATCATGCTTGTTGTGAGAAGCTCCGGTTTGTGAGAAGCATATACCCAAACCTGCCCCAAATGGGACAAAATTTGTACCACGGCACGTTGATGCCGCTCCATGATAGCATCCCAACTTTCATGAATTTCAGATGAGTTTTGGATTTACTAGAATTTAAAAACCTAGCATCTCAATGTTTTGCCGGTAATCAACGGTGCCCTGGTGTTCGAAATTCATTGTCATTTCTTGCATGGGACCTAAGCATGCACCCTAGGACACATATTTGATTTTTCAACCAATTTGTATGCACTGGAGCATGTGCATGTAGTTCAAATTTGAATTATGCACATAAATGCATTGAAAACTAAGTTAATGCATAAAAATGTCCAAATGAACCCCAAAAAATCACAAAAATTCACAAAACACTCCTGTTGTTCTATGTTGACACAAGAAAAAAAATTGGAAGCAATAAGTGGCAATGGATATCGTTTCGTCTGCAAAGGTGGGACGTTCCCTACCGAAAGCCATCATGCTTGTCGTGAGAAGCTCCGGTTTGTGAGAAGCATATACCCAAACCTGCCCCAAATGGGACAAAATCTCTACCACGGCATGTTGATGCCGCTACATGATATCATGCCAAGTTTCATGAATTTCAGACGAGTTTTGGATTTACTAGAATTAAAAAACCAGGTATCTCAATGTTTGCGGCCGAGTGATGGTGGCAGGGTGTTTTAAATTCATTCCCGTTTCTTGCATGGGACCTAAGTGTGCAACCAAGGACACATATTTGATTTTTCAATAAGTTTATATGCACTGGAGCATGTGCATGTAGTTCAAATTTGAATTATGCGCATAAAATGCTTGGAAAACCCAGATAATGTGTAAAAATGTACAAACGAACCCTAAAAATTCCATTTTTTTGACGACACACCTATAGTTGCATGTTCACTGCAGATAAAAGTTTCAAAAATTCAAACACCATCCTTTGTAGCTGTGACCTCATTACGTAATTCAAATGATCAAGGCGATAAATCAAGTAGATCGCACACAGTTTATTATCACCAACCGTGTGAGATGCAGCACAAAATATCTTGGAGCACCGTTGGTGTATAGTACGGCCATGCCTTACGAGAGAAGGTGCGTCGGCTATAGTCCACAGCCGGCGTGTCAAGCACACTAGCTAGCTCACTCCCCAAATATCATTTCTCTGTTCATTCATCACCGGTGAAAGATGGGGACGTGCACCCACGTCATGAGGGAAACTTCGGCGGCCCACTCTAGCAAGAGCGCGGCCGCAGCCGCCAGGCGCGTGCTAACAAGCTTCGTGAGGGCGACCGCAGTCTGCATCCGGGCAGCCAAGGCAGCCCAAACGGCCGCTGTGGCTTCTCAGGCAGCGGCAGCAACATCTACCTCGGGGATAGCAACTAGCGAGAGCGGCACATCAGCTGTCTGTTCCGCAGGGGCGGCCTTAGCCCTGCTGGAGGCCGCTCACTACAATGTCGAGGCCGTCCACGCCCAGGTCGTGGAGGTCACCACACAAATCGAACGAAGCTTCTCCGACAACGGTCGGCAACCCATGACCGAAGAGCTGGCAATCGCCGGGAGAGTTCGAGCAGCCGTCCGTTCCTGCGGGGCATACCTTGCCATGAGAGAGCCCGCGAGAGCCCACATGGCATCCACCCACGCCTAGCTCGTGGCGGCCTTTTCCAAAGATATGGCGGACGCGGATGGCGAGATGCTTGCTGAGTATGGTGCAATTGATGCCATGGAGCCCCTTCCCCAGGACACCGTCGGGCGCGAGCTGGACATGGAGGCGGTGGTGGAGATCGATGAGCACCAGCCGTAGTAGTACTCTTTGTTTTGTTTAATTAAGAGCGCCGCTCTTTAATTTGTTAGAGTAATGTTTAGGTCAGCTAGCTCCATTTAATTGCTGAACTTGCTCGATTAAGAAGTTAGTCCTTTGTGTACCCAAATTATGCAATGACGTGGATGACCACTGTAACCAGGGAAATTCGAACCAAAATTTTTGACGTTCAAACTCAACACACACGGGTTAAGCTATCTGAATCGTTTGTGATGTTCACACATCGTACACAGTTTTGAATAAGGGACCGTGTCTGATGACACTTTGCGCGCCAGTTTTTTGGCTGAAGCGATTCCAAATTTTTGGCTTCCGCGGAAATATCTACCTCCCCATCCCCTCCCCCTTAACAAAATCCACATTTCCCCTCTTTCCGCCTTCCTTTCCAAGTTGAAACCTTCACTCCTTGCATGCAGCGCCACCGCCTCCTCGCCGGCGACCCTCCTTCACGCTCCTCGGCCTCGCCTATCCAGGCAGGTAATCCACACCTGACCCCCATCCTCCTCCTCCTTCCACATCCCACATGCCCCTACCGCCGGCGCGAGCGCGACACCTTCTACCCAAATCACCAACCCCTCCACCAAATAAGCGCCGGCCTAAGCCAAGGTGCACACAGTATAGCCAGGACCTCAAGGAGCATTTGGCAGCGGAGAAGCAAATCGCGGCCGCACGCGCGGATGAGGTCGTGATGGCTGCTATTCGTGCCAACCCCCAGATCTTGAAGGAGCACCTTGCCATTTGCTAGCTAGGCCGGTTAAGCATGCTCGGTTTACCCATTGCGTGTGTTGCTCCTGCCTTTCCTTCAAAAATTCTAGTGAATTGTGCTATCTAATTTTACCATGCAATCTGTTGCTCTAGTGTATATGTTCTATATGTCGTGCAGTCTGGTGCTCACTTATTAACTATTTTTTAATTAGTTGTCGTCTTCAGTTAACTGTTTGGTTCAATTCTGCAAATGTGATGTTCAATTCTTCAGGCAGCGATTTTGTATTGTCTTCCATGTGAGAAATAAATCAAATTTATCTTTACAAAATTGTGGGTGCATTCTGTTATTGTATACCATGTGAGGAATAAATTGAATTTGGCTGTAGTAAATACATGAGAAACAAATACAATTGCTACAATTGGCTGTAGTTAACTGTTTGGTTAACTGTCTGATCTTCTATTAGGAGTATGTTATATTGTGCAATGTGGTGCTCAGTTAATGTTTGGTTCATTTGTTGTGGTGTTTTGTTAACTGTTTGGTTCAATGTTATATTGTGCAATGTGGTGCTCAGTTAATGTTTGATTCATTTGTTGTGGTGTTTAGTTAACTGCTTGGTTCAATTCTGGAATGCGATGTCCAATTGTCGTGGGTAGAATTTTGTATTGTTGTGCATGTGAGGAATAAATTGAATTTGGCTGCACTTAATACATGAGAAACATTTACAAGTGCTATATTTCCTAGTTCTTAATCATGCTTGGTTTGGGTAAATGGGTTTTCCCCGTGGCTTGAATTAATCTGATGAATCTGCAATGTGATTATTTTTCATCAACATATTTTACTGATAGCATGCGAACCCTTACTTAACCTGATGACTAACTACCTTATATGTGTTACAGGGAAACAATGGGAAGCACCGAGGTTAGCACGTGCATGGTCCGTTGTCTAATAGCACATTATTGTGAAATTGCAGCAACCATTCTAATATTTAGGTTTTTAACAATTTGGTCTTGCAGATGTAGGTCCTACTGTCAGAGGTTTTGACCCACTGTTCGACCCTTTTTGCATATGGGGAAATGAGTTGTCCATGAATATCACTCAAGTCAAGAAACTCAGAAAGATTGTTGGGATAAAGAAATTAGCGACAAAAAACAACAAGATCTTTGTCTGCACAATGAAGAAGACATCAGTTCAGTACAGGATGGTACTAACTATTATACCTTGCCTTTTTAATTCCTTTGCCCCATTTACAATATAGAGAAGATATTTATGCACATCCTTGTTTTCAGGCCTTTCCAAAGCAGTTCACTGATGATTACCTCTCAAACCACCTGTATGGTCAGGAGGCGAGGAAGGTATTCATACAACACCCACAGTTCAATATTGAAGTGTTCCTGAAGAGGACGAAGGATGGATGGTCAATCATCCACAGGCACTGGCCTAAAGTTACAAAGACCTTCAACATCAATGAAGGCTCAATATTCGCCTTCTGCTTCAGCAGTTTTCCAGACGAGATACATCTGTCTATGTACCGTCTATGATGCTAATTTCGAAAGGTTATAGATGTTGCATGTGAAACTTGGTCCTGGTGTAGTTGTGTAATGGGGTAGCTGAGTGCTGAAGCTATATGATGTTGTACTCTGATGTATTTAAATTATGAAAATGAAATATATTGTGTGCTTAATATGAACTGTCAATTAGATTATCAAATGGATTATGAATAATTGGATAATTAGCCTAGTAGTGGCGAATTAGCCTGCTAATTGGGTTTTGTTATTGCAAACGGTTGTTGAAAAAATACCATGGGCGATGACCGCAGGCAACGCACACTCTTTCTAGGAATAAACCGTGTTGGATCAATGAACAATCAAACATGACTTTCTCTTGAAAACAGTTTGCGTTAGGCCACCTTGTGCAAACGTTTACCACATGAAAACTGTGTGTGATGGACAGCCTTTGCCACACAGTTTCTTCCACGGACCATGTGTGATATATTCAATAATGCAAGCGATTTAACGGGAAAAATTGTGTGTGATGTACCTGTGAACGGAAACGTTTTCCTTCGAGCAACTATGTGGGATGTACATACGAACGGAGACGTTTAGCGGGGACTGACTGTGTGGGATGTACTTGCGACCGGAAACAATTTCGCCGTATAATTGTATTTTTTAGCTCTACTGTACATATTTCCGTATTTGAGCGTTCGCCGGTCGCACACGACCTCATTTTGCCGAACGTGTGTGCCAGGAGGGCATATCCCCGGCGGTTTCCGGGTCATGTGGGAAGGACCCCCTATCGCCCGCACTCACTTGGAGACGGTTCCAAATGCCGTCGCGGAAAGGGGTTTTAAACCGTTTGTTTAGGAGCTCGCTGTACTAGTGGGTGGTCGACGGACAGCATACAGATTAAGGCGGGGCCATGGTAAGCAAGCTCCCCAACGCCGTCTGGCCCGAAGGAGCATTCGTAGAGACTGTCAAGGTGTGGCTGCAAGAGTGGTTCTACATCACCGAACCTCGCGATGCTAACTGGGCGGCCACGCCGGACTTCAGGTCCAGACCCCCGACGAGACTCACCTCATGGACAGCCAAGGGCCTTGATTGGGGGTCCCAACTGGAGGTGAAGATGCTACAGAAATGCATCTCCAACATGTTGGGTGCAAACACTGGTCTCACAAACGTGATCCAAGTGATGCTCTTCCACCGCACCCTTCCCTACCAACTCCGGGCCTCCCTCATGTGGGAGTTCAATCCGGAGGAGCCACGGACCCTGAAGCGCTTCTTCGGCACTACGCATGAAGATATATGGAAGCAGCTCTTCAAGGCCCAGAAAATTGGCCAAAGAAGACCGAGGACATCGGACTCGACATCGAGAACCCGGCCTCAGCGGTAAGCATAATCTTTCCGAATACATGGTTCCGGATGTTTCCATCAAGATAGGGAACTATAAATTTCTGTCTAAGCCAATTGTCCTTGGTGACTCGGATATTGATCTAATTCTCGGGATGGACTGGCTTTCTAAGCACAAGGCTCAACTTGATTGTGCTGCCAGGGAAATTCAATTGACACACTCTTCTGAGGATGTTATCATTTATGCCGCTCGTGACGAGACCATTCGGTTATTCTCTCTCAACGAGAAGGGCGAGCTAGACGCAATGTCTCAGATTCCAGTCGTTTGTGATTACCAAGATGTCTTTCCAGAAGAGCTTCCGGGTATGCCTCCTCACCGGCCAGTTGAGTTCGTTATCGATCTTGAGCCTGGCACAGAACCCGTTTGCAAGTGTCCTTATAAGCTTGGACCCAAGGAGCTGAAAGAATTGAAGAAACAGCTCGATGAACAAGAGCGTTTGGGTCTGATCAGACCGAGTTCATCTCCATGGGGTTGTGGCGTTCTTTTTGTCCAGAAGAAGGATGGCACGGACCGACTTTGTGTCGATTACCGTCCATTGAACAAGAAGACAATCAAGAATAAATATCCACTTCCCAACATCAATGAGCTATTCAAGCAACTTAAAGGTGCTAAAGTATTCTCCAAGCTTGACCTCTGGATGGGTTATCATCAGATTCGCATTCGTGAAGAAGATATTCCCAAGATAGCATTCAGAACAAGCTTTGGTTTTTATGAATATACTGTCATGTCTTTCGGCCTTGTCAATGCTCCTCCAACATTCTCTCGAATGATGAACTTCATCTTCAACCCCTATACCAATGAATTCGTCCTGGTGTATCTCGATGATATCTTGGTCTTCTCCAAGAATAAGAAGGATCATGCCAAACATTTGCGATTGGTGCTCGACAAGCTCAGAGAGTATCAATTCTATGCGAAGTTTTCCAAATGTGAGTTTTGGCTTGATGAAGTTCTTTACCTTGGTCATATCATCTCTGCCAAGGGCATCGCTATTAATCCCGAGAAGGTGTCCGCAATTGTGAATTGGGAACCTCCTCAGAATGTCAAGCAGCTTCGCAGTTTTCTTGGTCTTGCAAGCTAATTCCGAAGATTCATTGAGAATTTCTCTAAGATTGCAAAGCCTCTTTCCAACCTCCTCCAGAAGCATGTGAAGTATGTCTGGACTCCTGAGTGTGACGTTGCTTTCAACACTCACAAAGAGAAACTCGTCACAGCTCCTGTCTTAACTCCTCCTGACGAATCCAAGTCATTCGAAGTTTTCTGTGATGCTTCTCTTCAAGGTCTCGGTGCTGTGTTAATGCAAGAGAAGAAAGTTGTGGCCTATACCTCTCGTCAGTTGAAGCCCAACGAAAAGAACTACCCACTCACGATCTTGAGTTGGCGGCAGTTGTCCATGCATTAATAACATGGAGACATCTCTTGTTGGGAAGAAAAGTGGACATATTCACCGATCACAAGAGTCTCAAGTACATCTTCACTCAGCCCAACCTCAACCTCAGGCAGACTCGATGGGTCGAGATGATTCAAGAGTACAATCCGAGTATTGAATATACTCCATGCAAGGCCAATTTCATTGCAGATGCTTTGAGCAGGAAGGCTTATTGCAACAGTTTAATTATCAAGCCATTCCAACCGGACCTTTGTGAAGCTTTTCGCAAACTCAATCTCCAAGTTGTTCCTCAAGGCTTTCTTGCCAACCTCCTAGTCTCTCCTACTTTGGAAGATCAAATTCGTGAGGCACAACTCCTGGATACCATGGTGAAGAAGGTGAAACGTGGTATTGATAAGGGTCTTTCCAAATACAAGTGCTATCGCATTGATGACAGAGACACTTTGTTCTTTCAGGACCGGATTGTGGTTCCTAAAGGTGATCTAAGGAAAGTCATTATGAACGAGGCACACAATTCTCTTCTTTCCATTCATCCTGGAAGTATGAAGATGTACCATGACCTCAAGCAGTCGTATTGGTGGACTAGAATGAAGCGAGAAATCGCGCAATTCGTGAATGAATTTGATGTCTGTCGAAGGGTGAAAGCAGAACACCATCGACCAGCTGGTCTCCTCCAACCTCTTGATATCCCAGAATGGAAGTTTGATCATATCGAAATGGACTTCGTGACTGGATTTCCAAAGTCCAAACGCGGAAATGATGATATCTTCGTTGTCATCGAGAAGCTTACAAAAGTGGCTCATTTCCTTCCAATAAAAGAATCTATCACAGCAGCTCAGTTGGCAGAGCTATACACCTCCAGGATTGTCTCCTTGCACGGCATTCCACAATTGATTTCTTCAAATCGTGGAAGCATCTTCACTTCTAAGTTCTGGGACTCCTTCCAGAAGGCCATGGGCACCAACATTCGCTTCAGCACAGCTTTCCATCCTCAAACTAGTGGCCAAGTCGAGCGAGTCAATCAAATCCTTGAAGATATGCTCAGGGCTTGTGTCATTTCCTTTGGCATGAAGTGGGAAGATTTTCTTCCATATGCCGAATTCTCCTACAACAACAGCTTCCAAGCGAGTTCGGGCAAGGCCCCATTCGAGATTCTCTATGGCAGAAAGTGCTGTACTCCTCTCAATTGGTCAGAGACTGGTGAACGCCAACTTCTTGGCAACGACTTAATCACAGAGGCTGAAGAAATGTGTAAAGTCATCCGTGAAAATCTCAAAGCCGCGCAATCGCGCCAGAAGAGTTACTATGATAGCAAGCACCGTGATGTGGCTTTCGAGATCGGAGACCATGTCTACCTCCGCGTCTCTCCAATGAAAGGCACTCGTCGCTTCGGTATCAAAGGAAGCTTGCCCCTGGATACGTGGGTCCTTTCAAGATCATTGGCAAAAGAGGCGACCTCGCCTATCAACTTGAGCTTCCTTCCAACTTTGCGAACGTGCACGATGTGTTCCACGTGTCACAGCTTCGCAAGTGCTTCAAGACTCCTGAGCGCACCATCAACTTCGAAGAGATTGATCTCCAAGAAGATCTGTCTTATCATGAGCACCCCGTTGCTATTCTTGAAGAGACTGAGCGCAAGACTCGCAACAAGTCAATCAAATTCCTGAAAGTGAAGTGGTCGCACCATTCCGACCGAGAAGCCACCTGGGAACGCGAGGACCACCTCCGTTCCGAATATCCGGAGTTCTTTCAGTCCTAGATCTCGGGACGAGATCCTCTCGTAGTGGTGGAGTGTTGTAACACCCCGGATGTAACTTTCCATATTTGTTAACTCCAACTCTTGCCATTTTTGGCTATGTGTTATGATATTCCCTCCGTGGTTGGGTTTTGTCTTTCGTTTTGCATTTTGTTCATGTCATGCATCTCATATCATGTCATCATATGCATTGCATTTGCATACGTGTTCGTCTCATGCGTCCGAGCATTTTCCCCGTTGTCCGTTTTGCAATCCGACACTCCCACATGCACCGGCGCCCCCCTCTTGTTTCTTTTCATGAGCGGGAGTTAAACATTCTCGGAATGGACCGAGGTTTGCCAAGTGGCCTTGGTACACCATCGGTAGACCACCTGTCAAGTATCGTTCCATTTGGAGGTCATTTGATGCTCCAACGGTTAACCGGGTAACCGCAAAGGCCTTTTGTGTGTTGCAGCAAAACCCCCTCCAAACAGTCCAATAACCCCTCTAAGTCCCCTCCATGCTCTCGGTCGTTCGATCACGATCGTGTGGGCGAAAACCGCACTCCATTTGGAGTCTCCTAGCTCCCTCTACCTATAAATATGTGACCCCTCTCGGATTTCTCGCACAGATCAAAACCCTAACCCTTCCTCTCTCTGCTGCCGGACGTGTCCGGTCCGTCCGAACGAATCCCGCCACCGCGCCCGACCAATCGGGGCGCGACACGTGGCCTCCGCGCCGCCCCACCGCCGCCGGCCCGC